>NC_037678.1:81714989-81978485 GCF_003255815.1 Theropithecus gelada | reverse complement strand
AAAAAAAAAAAAAAAAAAAAAGAAAAAAGAAAAATTAAATGACCTAACACTTAGTGTGGGTTTTTTGTTTGGTGTTTTTTTTTTTTTTTTAAGATAAAGTGCTCACTTTGTCACCCATGATGGCACAATCAGGGCTCACTGGAGCCTTGAACTCCTGGGCTCAAGTGATCCTCCTGCCTCAGCCTCCCAAGAAGCTGGGACTATAGGCACATGCCACCACACCCAGCTTTCCCAGCTTTTTTATTTTGTGTAGACAGTCTTGCTGTGTTGTTGAGGCTGGTCTCAAACTCCTGGCCTCAGGCTATCCTTCTGCCTCAACCTCCCAAAGTGTTGGGATTATAGGCATGAGCCACTGTGCCTGGTCTTATAAACTGACATTTTTAAAAAAGTCACTTTTTTTTTTTTTTTTAAATGAAGTAGAGAATCGCTCTGCAAGGGTACTTTACAAAAATCTCACCAGATCTGGCCATCAGATTAGCCTGCCCAATGAATCCAGCCTGGTTGGCTCTGTTAGTCCCGTGGAATTTTGAAACCAGGCATTTGGTATGGATTTTTTTTTCTTTTTTTTTAAGCCTGAGGCTCATCTGAACGTGTCCTGGTGGGATGGGGAAGGATTATCTCTACCTTTTTTTCTTCTAATGAAAAGGGTGTGGGCAGAATGGAAGCTGACCAAGCTCTGCTCAAGGAGCCAGGGTAGCTATGGTTTAGAGAGGCTGGACGAAGGTCCCTGTTCCCTCATCAACTTGTCTGCATTTTGTCCCCAAACAATATCATGTTTTCAGGATCTGCTAACAAGGCCTTGAAGTTTAAAGCTGGTTTTGTTATTTGGGCCTCTCCCATCTTCCTCTCCTTACAAGGGACTTGATATGAGATCTATTAAAATTGTGGAATTTGCAGACTTTAATGCAATGGGCCATTCTTATGACTGTGGCGATGCAAGGAGCAGGCAGTGTGCTGACACGCCCTTCTCTGTTTTTTACAGCTATTTGCCGACAAGGCTGCAGTCCCAAGCATGGGTCTTGCAAACTCCCGGGTGACTGCAGGTAAATAAACTGGTCTTTTGTGAGATTTCTTTTAATTTTCCTTTATGTAAGAGAGGGACTGATTTTATTGCGACTATGCCTCTTTTTCCTTGGAGAACAAGAAAGCTTTTTTAAAAAATTCAGATAGACACATCCGAAGCTTATTAAATTATACCAGCTGTCTGGTGGAATGCACACACCACTTCTCTCGGAATAAAAAGAAACTCTTTGGGCATAGCCAGTGACTTCATGTATTAACTGTTCTGTAAATTGATAACACATTTTTATAATCTTCCCTTACAGTGCTAATGGGCTAGGTGGAGGGATGTGGGCTTGTGTCTTTGCATCTCTCTCCTCCTCTTCCACCAAGGTTTTCTTCTCCCAGCCCCCTCCCCCACTTTTCCCATCAATAGGCGAAAGTCCAGCATTCTTTAGAATGGGATTAGTCCAATCTCCTGGCCCCTTTGCAGGCGGGAGCTGGGTTGGTGCTGAGAGGTTAATGGCTGCCCCGGAATCTTGTCAGTTGAGCCTGATGAATGTAGACTTTTGCTGCAGTCCTTTGAAGTCTGTTCCTTTATGGTCCAGGAACAATGCAGAAGCCAAAGGGAGGCCTGCCCTGACCACTTCACGATGGCGGATTTTGGAACTTCTTGAAATTTATATTATGCCAATTTGGAAAAGGCTTATTTAGGGAAATACTGTTAGTGTCTGCGGTGTTTTTGGCAGTCCTATGCTTTACTCTCCCTCTTCCCAAATTTTATGGAGTAACACGAAATGGATCCTTTGAACCTGTCACTTTTGCCCCAAAAGCTACTCTGACATGAGTGAAGAGACTCTTACGAAACATAGTCTAAACCAGTATGTGCCAAACTAACGTTTTGGGGGCTCTTATTAAAACGCAGGTCTTGATTCTATAGGTCTGGGCTGGGCCCAGGTTTCTGCATTTCTAACAAGCCCCCAAGCGATCCTGCTGATGGAACCATCAGCGATCACTGCCCCAAAACCTCAGTACTGAAAGTGTAACTTCCAGAATTAACAAGGGAGCTGTTAAAATGCAGGTTCGTGGGCTCCATCCCACATCTGTAGAATCCCAGTCCTTGGTTTGGCCTAGGAGTCTGCATTTGACAAGCTTGCCACATGACTTTGCTGCTTGGTAAATGTTGAGGCTGCTGCTTTGAAGAGAACTATCTGTGGCCTTTACCTTTGTGATTCCACCACTCCGTCTGCTCCCCTCCCACGCAAGGCGGAACAGGGAACCCTACATTAAGAACTGGTTGTCCTGAATTGTCTCTTCCTACATTTCAAAAAGATAGTTTATTTCCTGGAAGGCTGAGGGGCTTCTCCTGCTGTCTCCCATTGGTGGCGGTGAACTGTAGTGTTTAACAGCACTGCTGTCAAATGTGGAGCAGGAATCCACCTACCTTAACTCTTCCTAATTAAGGGTATTCTGGAGAAAGTCCCAATGGCAGTGCTATTAGTGATTCTAAGCCTGCTCCCTGCTCAGATGGATATCAGCGGAGGCCGACTGTGATTTGTGCTGCTGTCATCAGAACACACATACAGCTATACAGGGGAGGGCCCTCCCAGCCAGAACAACAGGCTTTGTTTCCAGAATTTAGCCCTTTCTCTTTCGAAGTCCCACCTCCCTCTCCCTGCCCAGACACGCACTGATGGCCTTATTTACTTAAGGTGCAACTTTCCCACACATCATTTGCATAGTCTCCCAGCCCAGTTTTCTCTCCCTACCTTGAAAGAAAGTCAAAACAGAACCTTCACACTGAGGAAGTTCAGGTTGTGTCCTGCCACCGAAATAGTTGAATGGCAAGTTACCTGCAAGTTGTCTTTTGGATTATGTATTACACAGGTTATTTTTTTTTTCACCCCCACATGAGAATTTACTGGTTTTTGTTGTTCCCAAGTAGACTGAGTCCCTTTCCCTGGGTATACATGCTTGCTTATTGCAAGCCTGCCAATAATATCAAACTTAATTATGAATCATCATCTGAGGAAAGTCACTTCAATTTCTCATGAGAATCTTAATCATATATTATTAAACTGGGATAACTTGGTTGGTACCTCTTTTAGGGTCAGTATTTTTATTTGTTTTCTTTTGAAGTCATCCATGGCCTCTTGTGGTTGCTTTTTTATGCTTGGGGATTGAGGTCTCTTTAATTAGGTGAGGTTGGGTCCTCAGCTGCCTCTCCTTGCCTTTATGAGGCAGCTTGAAGAGGCCTAGTGATCCTGAATTTGGAAGAGAATAAGGGAAGACGGTGAGAATATTGCCATTTCGTAATCAGTTCCCTCTCACTATCTTTCAGGCTAAGAATATCAGCCTTGACAGAATGGCTACCCCCCTACCTCCCACTAACGTGGGTGTGCGCTTTTGAGAACTTATTTAGATTGTAATTTTGTTCTTATCTTACTCCTCTAGTCACTTGTCACGTTGACATTCCACTTTACAGAAACCAGAATCCAGTGTCTAACTTTAAACCACACATTCTAGTGATTCTTTGCATGTGGGTGTGCACGGCTGGGTTTTAGAAGTTAGGAAGTGGTTAGTCAGTATTCTCAGGGGTTAAGTTGACTCTCAGCCGTGGGTGATTAGCTATTAGCTAGCTCCCTATAATTTTCCCATGACAAGGATTTGCTAGCCTGCCTCCCGCTCTTGGGAAACCGAAAGCCTTTCCTTCTGGGGAGTTGGAGGGGGAGGTTTGTTTTCCAGAGTCACAGCTGAGCAGCTTAGGGGGTTGGCGCTGATCGGGGCTTTTCCCGGGTCCCATTCTGGAAACATGTTGCCCATCCCACCCTCCACCCTCCACCCTCCGCCCTCCGCCCTCCACCGGCAGGCTAGTTGATGTTTCTCCCTGCCTTCCCCCACCCTTGTTAAAACTTGGCTCTTGAGAAGGCAATTACAGTTTCAGAGGGCTTGAAACTTGAAGGGAGAGTGGTTTGAGATGCTGCCCGCTCCCCACCCCAGGTGAAAGTTGTTTTGTTTTTGTTTTTATTTGGGGATCAAAGGCACTATTTGGCCCCAAAAGAGTACGATTAATCAAGGTGCTTATATAAAAGAACCTCAACTCCCCCAATACTAGATAAATTAAGCAGACTGCTTTCTTTTTTTTTCTTTTCTTGGCAAAGCAAGAAATCACTATAAATTAGCACACAGTAATGGGACACAAATTATGGAGTTGGTTCCAAGTGTTGTCATTTCCTTCTCCTTCCCTATAGAAGTGGGTTTAGAGCGCCTACTCTGGCCTTGGCCAAGGGAGGAGGGTGCCCCTTTCTCTCCTTGTTTTTTTTTTTTTTTTTTTTTTTGAATAAAGCGTCATCGTGACGGGGTTTCCTGCTGCACTTGGTGGCTTGTTGCCTTTCTGTGAGCTGGGGTCGTGACTTTCTGTGCAGACAAAGAGCAGAGCGGCAAGTGCGGCGTCTGCAGAGACTTTGGCATAGCCCTCTTGTCACCAGGAGAGTCCTTTCTCTACAGTCTGTCGCAACTAGGAGCGCAGGTTGATTTATTCCGCGCCTTCACCTTTGGCTCACTCGTGTGAGCCTGAGAAGAGAGTGGCTTTGTGAAGGGCATCCCCATGCTGGTCTCTTCCCAAACAGCCCTCCTTTTGTCAGGAGTCGGCTGGGAGGGGACCTCAGCCCAACTGTGAAAATGTTTGTTTCTACGGAGCCCCTGATGAGCCTTGGGAGTCTACCACCCTGTCCCCAGACACAAAACAGAAAAAGCCTGGACTTCGCAGTCTTCTGTTTGGATTGTGCAGGTCTCTCTTAATGTTCAAAAGGCTAACCTGCAGGTGTGCTGTGTGTCTCCAGGTGCCAGTACGGCTGGCAAGGCCTGTACTGTGATAAGTGCATCCCGCACCCGGGGTGCGTCCACGGCATCTGTAACGAGCCCTGGCAGTGCCTCTGTGAGACCAACTGGGGCGGCCAGCTCTGTGACAAAGGTATAGCCCCTAGGGATGAGACCCAGGGTGGGATGTGGGCCTCGGAAGGAGTGTGGGATCTGGGGGTGGGATGGCAGTAATTTGGTTTTTAATTTTATTGGCAGGGGCTTTTATTCTGAATTCTCCTTGAATGCTGTGTGGGTTTTCTGGTTTTCTTTTTAAAAGACGATTGGGGCTAGAAACATGGCAGGTTCGCCACCTTCACAGGCGTCTCTTAGTGACTCCAGGATCTTTTTGGCAGATCTCAATTACTGTGGGACCCATCAGCCGTGTCTCAACGGGGGAACTTGTAGCAACACAGGCCCTGACAAATATCAGTGTTCCTGCCCTGAGGGGTATTCAGGACCCAACTGTGAAATTGGTAAGTGGTCCAAGCTGAATGAGAGTCCTTTGTCTAATTTTTCTGTACTCAGCCTTTAAAAAATATACTTAAGGACTTGTGTAAGGAAAAAAAAGTGCAAATAGCCTCCAAAGATAGGCCTTATCCCAGCCATTCTATAGGCCTTTGTAACTTTCAAGTCCCGAAGGTTTTTTGGATGATGTTGATTCCTATAGGAGGCAGCGGGAGATGAAATGACCCCAGCTCTATGATGTCTCGGAATGTGGTTAGAGACAGCTCAGTGAGAAAGATGACTTCCTTTCTTTCCTAGACACAGCAGGCTTCTATCACACGCTTGCTTTTGGTTTTTGAAATATGCTTGCACTAGTGGCTGTGGTGTGGGATTCGGTTGGGGGTGGGGGGCGTGGGGAGGCAGCGGTGCGCAGGCATCCCTCGCTGACTGCCATCCTGGTTTTTGCAGCTGAGCACGCCTGCCTCTCTGATCCCTGCCACAACAGAGGCAGCTGTAAGGAGACCTCCCTGGGCTTTGAGTGTGAGTGTTCCCCAGGCTGGACCGGCCCCACGTGCTCTACAAGTAAGTCCAATTTTCAGCCTGTGTCCATTCTAAGGATCCTTGTGCCAAGATACCACGCTGGGGAGAGGTACCTAGGCTTGTCCAGTGTGCACGTCTCAGCGGGAGAGGGGCGGGTGCAGGCATAAGTCTGGTAAGCAGTCTGGCGGCTTGTGTGTTTGGAAGTCTCCCAGCACCCCTATCCTGTCCCACGAAGGTAGTGCATGTATCTGTTCTTGGAAGGAACGTCCTCGTGGAATCGCTTGTTCCTTTGCATCTGCTTCCTGGAGCTGGCCACCTTCCAGTTGTGGTTATTCTCCTTGCAGCCATGGAGAGCCTGCCTTCAGGGGAGGTTGTCACTCACTACTGGATTTTGTCATAGGGCCAGGGGGCCCCAAAAGAAGAACGTGGCCTGCAGAGTTCCTTTGGCTGTGAGGGCTGTATGTCAGAATCACCTGGGGTGCCTTACAGTGTAAATCTCTGGGTCCCCCAGATTCCCTCCAGAATCCGGGAGTCCATGGTCTCTGATAAACTTCTGAAATTCTGCAGTGCAGCCAGGCCTGAGAACCGCTGTCATCAGCACCCCAGGTGTGGTTATGGATGTGGATTTCTGGGGTCAGCTTGCCTGTGCTGGTCCTGGGCCCCCACCCGTCACTTGCGGAACTCCAGCAGGCCACAGAAGCTCCCTGGGCCCTCTTTAAATGGCACAGTAGCAATTGCCGTCTCCGAGGGTTGTCATAAAGACACAAAAGTGAATATTTGATAAATTGTCAGGAGTTCTCTCTGGTCAGAGCAGAAGTGGAGAATGCAGCCTCTAGGTGTGCTATTTTGGGCAGACTCTAAGCAAATAAGAGGAATAAGGTTTTCCACCTGTAAAGAACTGTTTTTCCTTACTCCTTAGCTATTTCTGAGCCATGATGAAACTTTTCTTTAAAAATAAAGATTAGGCAGATAGAGATGTCCTGTGTTCCTCCTGGGCGGATGCTCTGTCAGGATCCAGCTGTCTTTCTCCCCCACTGCTTAGGTTGGGGATTACATGAACTGGGGCAGTGGGGGATTTAAAGCTAAAATCAAGGCTTCGGCCTTATCGTCACTGTCCCACTTGTCCTGCTGTAGCTTTCCTTGTAGCAGGTGTCTGGCTCTTCAATGACAGCCCCTCATGTGAGAGGTGATGTTAAAGGATCTAATTGTCAGATGGATTGAATTAAATTGTCAACCCCCTCCTTTTCTTGTTGAACAGACATTGATGACTGTTCTCCTAATAACTGTTCCCACGGGGGCACCTGCCAGGACCTGGTTAACGGATTTAAGTGTGTGTGCCCTCCACAGTGGACTGGCAAAACGTGCCAGTTAGGTAAGAAAATCCCTGCGACTGTAATTTTTATGTCAAGGTTGGCTTTGTCAAAGCCATTACAGAAGACGAGCGTGTGGCCAGCAGTGTGAGTTCACACTCCATCATGCTAAGAAGTGATTTATTATCAAGAGTCTAGCGGGCCTGGGAGAAATAACTTGAATGCAAATGGACTAGCTCTTTTAGGCCCTGTGGGAAAGTCGTGGGATTCCTTGAACCATGTCAATCGTCTGTCCGAGGAGTGTTCAGCTGGGTTCCAAACGGGGATGATCTCATGAGGAATGAGCTGTCTGCATTCTTTTTGCCACATTTAAATCCCAGCAACTAGGCTGCGCTGGGTTTTGCACAGAAATGCCTGGTGGCTTTCTGCTCTTCTGTTGGGGGCTGGTTAACTAGCAGCTGGAAAGTTATCAATTAGCGTTCTTATTGGATAATGGCTAGGGAGAGGGATCAGATGCTTAAAATAGAGGGAACCTCTAGTATCTTTTATTTAGCTAGCTTATTAAAAGGTCTCATGTCTCCGACAAACTCTGGCCTGTTCTTTTCTTTTTTACAAAGTGGGGGAGATGCGGGTTGAACTTCATTTCTCATGCTCATCCCCGTCTCCTTTCAGATGCAAATGAATGTGAGGCCAAACCTTGTGTAAACGCCAAATCCTGTAAGAATCTCATTGCCAGCTACTACTGCGACTGTCTTCCCGGCTGGATGGGTCAGAATTGTGATATAAGTGAGTGACTTTGTTTCCATTTTGATTTTCATGGAACTTGGCTAGCCGACTTGCTGGTCTGTGTTGAGGCTCCAGTCCTACGACTCGAGCAGTACAAGGAAAACCTTAGAGTGGGAATGTTTTTTTGAGAGGGAGTGGTCAGTGCAGCAGTGAAAACACACACACTTTATCAGGCTCATTTAGCTGCTAAAACCAGCCATATTCTGATAATGTGGCTGAAACAATGATGTGAAGTTTCACTCCCTCATTCTGGAAGAATTAGGGAGGGTCCCCACCCAGCGTAATAACCTTATCTCACGGGAAGCACACAGGAAATCTGATTTGAAACTTATCTATCCTGAGCTGAGAAGGCTTTTCAATTAAGCCCAATTTCACTGTAAATTACCTCTTTAAAATGATGACTTATTTATTTTTTAGATATTAATGACTGCCTTGGCCAGTGTCAGAATGACGCCTCCTGTCGGGTATGTAAATCTTTGCTTAAATCAAAACTTTGACAATTGACAACAGATCTTTAGATTTGTGTGACACTGGGAGAGCTCTGTCCCTGTGAGATTTAAAAACTTGGGTGAAAAACGAGCCTCTCGGAAGTTTCACTAGGGCTTATGTTACCCCAGCCTTGTGGGAGTCATTTTGAAGGCATGCACGTAGAAATTCCTCTAACCGTTTTCAGAGGTTTGGCATTTGGCTATTTCAGTGAACCAGCTAAACCGCAACAGTCATGCTAAACCGCTGAAGCCCTGTGTTTGTGGAATACATAGAAAAAAAAGCACGTGTCTCTCTCTCCCCTTCTCCTCTTCCAGGATTTGGTTAATGGTTATCGCTGTATCTGTCCACCTGGCTATGCAGGCGATCATTGTGAGAGAGACATCGATGAATGTGCCAGCAACCCCTGTTTGAATGGGGGTCACTGTCAGAATGAAATCAACAGATTCCAGTGTCTGTGTCCCACTGGTTTCTCTGGAAACCTCTGTCAGGTGAGTGGTGGCAAAACCTCAGATGGCCAAGTTTTTACAGCAGAGCCGCTGCCTCCTCCGCTTCCCCTTTACTCCTCCCTCAGCTCTTATGTCTGGAATTTCCTGACATCTATTAACATCCTATTGATGAGTCTCTGCTAGACAAATGCTGGTGGAAGGAGATATTGACGAATTATTTTCTTCTTAGTGTCTTCGTCTTTGTGTTCTATTTGGTTCCCTCCACCCTCTCTTGGGCTCCCTCTCCCACTCTGCTCCATTGTTTCAAATATGGACATTGGCAGTCCCTAGGGCATGGACATGTATCTTACAGGGTGACTTCTAATAGAAACAGAAGGAACTGTCAGATTCCAGTGCCTGCTGCCCCAGAGAAGTTATCATGACACCTTTGTTTTACCCTGATCCCTCCCCCTTTTCCCTGTTCCTGATATTTGCAGCTGGACATCGATTATTGTGAGCCTAATCCCTGCCAGAACGGTGCCCAGTGCTACAACCGTGCCAGCGACTATTTCTGCAAGTGCCCCGAGGACTATGAGGGCAAGAACTGCTCACACCTGAAAGACCACTGCCGCACGACCCCCTGTGAAGGTACCTCCCTTCTCCTGGGACCTGGCTGTCTCCACTTTCTCCTTTTGTCCCCACTTACTACCACTGCCCCTTGCTACACTTGAGAAGTAATGTATTGGTGAGGAGGACCGCTACAGTGAAATGATCCTGTCTGTGTAGCGGGCCGCAACACGTGGAAACAATCTATTCAGGCCTGCCAGTGGGAGAGCCATGTCTACAAGTAGCCCAGGGGAGAGAATGTGAAATCCATTTAGCATTCCTGTTCTGGGGTGGGCTGATGTGCAACGCTGAGGCAAATGCCTGAGAACAACACTGTCAACAGAACTTCCTGCAACGGCAGACTGGGGGAATGTTCTGTATCTGCACGGTCAGGTGTGGGAGCCCCAGGCAATGTAGACTGTGACTAGCGCAACTAGAAACTGATTTTATTTCATTTTAGTTCATTTAAATGTAAATAGCCACATGTGGCCGGTGGCTGCTGTATTAGGTAGCACAACATTTAAAGCTTCTATAAGATTGTCCTTGAGCCTTGCTTAAGGTCAAAAAGGAAGTGAATAAAGCAGGTCCTTTTTCCTTAGCAAGTGTTTACCAAATTGGGTAGATGTCAAAGGTAGCATGAAGGGGACCTGCAAGCATGTGGGTTTTCCTGGTTGTGGAGGGAGAAAATGCTTTAAAACTCTTTGCCTGGAGTCTCAACTTTGCCACATCATAATGTGATGTGGCATGTTGCCAGTATCTTGGCTTCCCTGGGGTGTGTCTCATTAGCCAGAGGGTCTCTGTCTCCAGGAAAGTGGGCTTGGCCCAGGCCCTTGGCTTAGGAATGCTGCGTCTGTGGGTGCATGGCTATGATCTGATCCCAAGCCTATCTTCTAGTGATTGACAGTTGCACAGTGGCCATGGCTTCCAACGACACACCTGAAGGGGTGCGGTATATTTCCTCGAATGTCTGTGGTCCCCACGGGAAGTGCAAGAGTCAGTCGGGAGGCAAATTCACCTGTGACTGTAACAAAGGCTTCACGGGAACATACTGCCATGAAAGTAAGACTCCGTCATCCGGGAAGGGACCAGTGCTCCCCAGTCTGCCCCTGCCCCTGCCCCGCCCTGGGATCATTGGTGTTGAAAGTTTTTTCTTTTTTCTTTTTTTTTTTTTGAGACCAAATTTCGCTGCTCTTGCCCAGGCTAGAGTGCAGTGGCACCGTCTTGGCTCACTGCAACCTTGGCCTCCCAGGTTCAAGCGATTCTCCTGCCTGCCTCAGCCTTCCTCAGTTGCTGGGATTACAGGCATGCGCCACCATGCCCAGCTAATTTTGTGTTTTTAGTAGAGATGGGGTTTCCCCATGTTGGTCAGGCTGGTCTTGAACTCCTGACCTCAGATGATCCGCCCCCCCAACTCGGCCTCCCAAAGTGCTGGGATTACAGGTGTGAGCCACTGCACCCCGCAGTGTTGAAATTGTTTTAATCAGAAACAGCAAGGCTGGGGAAGACCAGTCGAGGCTTATCCTTACATCTGGATCTAAGACTGAGGTCGTGTTCAATTTACCAGATCACTCTGCCTCGGAGCCTCCATATCTATGTTGGAACATTCTGGAATGTTGCTAGGTTGGGTGGTTCCTCTTTAGGAGTTTCTTCCCCACTTTCACCAAGTACAGGTGACTGAATGCCCATGTGAGGGCATTAAGTGGGTAAGGCACTCTGGAAGTTTCTGCTTGATAAGCCACCTAATTTGAGAAACAGCCCTGATGGAGGGTGGCAGGTGGAGGTGCCAGGTGCCTTGTGTCAGGAGGGAGCCATGAAAACTGCCGAACAGTGCTTGTCTATGGCTTCACTTGTCCTTCAGCTCTTTTTTTTGCTTTGTTTGGTAGATATTAATGACTGTGAGAGCAACCCCTGTAGAAATGGTGGTACTTGCATCGATGGTGTCAACTCCTACAAGTGCATCTGTAGTGACGGCTGGGAGGGGGCCTACTGTGAAACCAGTGAGTCTGCCACTGTTTGGGGAGCTCTGGGATGTATGGGTCATGTTGGAGGGATCCCACTTCAACATGGGAAATCTTTCTTTGTCCTGGAAATCTCTGGAAGCAAGACCCCAGTGATTTCTGCAATGGGACAGTATCACTTGTGTCTCATTTGCGTTTGAGTATTGATGACAGCTTATGGGGAGGAACTTCTGCTGAGGAGCTATAGAATTAGACTGTGTAATAAATATTCCTGCTTGCAAGGAAAGTCATATTTCTACTTTAATTTCCATGGGACTTCCAGAGGCCCACCCCACATCTTGCCTAACTTGTGGCATTCAAAGTAACCTGGTTCGGAGCTCCTTTATTCCTGGAAAAGCCTGATTGTGTTAAAGTACTACGACTGTGGCTGTTCTCAGAATAGGGTGTTGGATGTAGCAGTAGGAAAGGCTTGGCTCTCGCCTGTCGTGAGTGGTCCTGGACTTGGTCTTCAGCCGATTGTGTCCTCTTTGATTCTAGATATTAATGACTGCAGCCAGAACCCCTGCCACAATGGGGGCACGTGTCGCGACCTGGTCAACGACTTCTACTGTGACTGTAAAAACGGGTGGAAAGGAAAGACCTGCCACTCACGTAAGTGGTAGTTGGCCTTGGATGCTATCTCTGAGACCCTTCCCTCTGTCTCCTGTGGAAGGGGGCCACTGGGACTCACACTGAGATATTTTCCTCCAGGTGACAGTCAGTGTGACGAGGCCACGTGCAACAACGGTGGCACCTGCTATGATGAGGGGGATGCTTTTAAGTGCATGTGTCCTGGCGGCTGGGAAGGAACCACCTGTAACATAGGTAACTTTCTGCCCCACGTGGGATCTGCAGTGGGCATGGCCACCTGGGCGTGTCTGCTGGTTGGCCCCTGGAGCTTATGCTATTTCTCTGGGCCTGGTTCTTGCCCCTCCAGACTGTTTCTGGATACTCAGGGAGGGTGGTCGTGTCTGCTCTTCTTTATAGCCCGAAACAGTAGCTGCCTGCCCAACCCCTGCCATAATGGGGGCACATGTGTGGTCAACGGCGAGTCCTTTACGTGCGTCTGCAAGGAAGGCTGGGAGGGGCCCATCTGTGCTCAGAGTGAGTGTCCTCCCCCTTGAACTCTCCCAGGGCTGTCGGAGCAGATCCTGACACCCTTGGGGACTTGCAATGGAAACCAGAAGCAGAGCTGTTTGATGTCTGCTTTTGTATCACCTGGGTCTGCATTAATGACTTGATGGGATACAGCCCTGACCTGGGCATGAGAAAGTCGCCAATGAGATAAGTGGAGACAGATGGCGTCTCAGTTCCCAGCTCTGGGTCTGACCAGCAGCCTGTCTCCTTCCATTCTCACCCCCACCCCTATCCCCTACCAGGGCCTCTTCCTGTGTACATGTGTCCCACAGCAAAACTAAGTGTGGTGCGGGCCTGGTTCCAATTTAGCGAAGGTATTTTGCTGGTGTTAACTACGACTTTATCATTTGGGTATTAAGGAAATAAGTGGTGGTTTTACTTAGGGCTAAGACCGCTTTCCCTTTTGAAGGCCTCACTATTAAGTTGTCTTTTCTTTGCAGATACCAATGACTGCAGCCCTCATCCCTGGTAAGTGTGACATCCTTTTAAGCCAGCACTCATCCAGTATCGTGTGTGTGTGTGTGCGTGTGTGTGTGAATCACCCAGGGATCGTGTGTAAAATGCAAGTTCTGAGTCAGGAGGTCTGGGGTGGGGCTTCAGACTGCTTTTCTAACAAGCTCCCAGGTGAAGCGATCCTGCTGCTCCACAGACCACACTTTAATTAGCCAGCTTGTGTCCTCATTTAGAGCAGTGATTTTTCAACCTTGGCTGCACACCAGAATCACCTGGGAGCTTTTAAAAATCCCACTGCCTGGGCTGCAACCAAGACCTATGAAATTAGACTTTCTGGGGGTGGGACCCAGGCATCAGTATTCTTTAAAGTTCCCCAGGCAATAGCCATGGGGTGAGAGCCACTGACTGTAACTGGTGTGGTGACATGCGAGTGACTGGCAGCCAGAGTCATGGACTGGGAGGTTGGTAACCAAGGCGGTCTTTGCTTTCTCAGTTACAACAGCGGCACCTGTGTGGATGGAGACAACTGGTACCGGTGCGAATGTGCCCCGGGTTTTGCCGGACCTGACTGCAGAATAAGTAAGGACTGTCCCTGTCTGATTTTCCCAATGGCTTTACCCCTTCATTCCATACCTCAGCCCGAGACTTTCATCTTTAAAAACAAAGCCACCATTCCGTTTAAGTAGCTCTCAGAGAGCAAGGATCTCCCTCTTCCAGCTGGGATTAAGATATCCCAGGCTGGATCCTCCCAGGTACCTGCTGGTGGTTCCCTGGGTGGTGTCGCCCTCCTTGTTCTTGGGGAGAGAGTGCCAGCCACAGAATCTGATGATCACACTGGGGTCCTGAAGAAAGTGTGTGCATTTCCCCATGACTAACATGAAATTATGGGCAAGCGGACATTAACCGCAGCTACACTGGTATAGGATAGAGCTAATACAAACGGAAGGGAGGACGACTGTGGCTTCCAGGGGCTCGTCTCTGCTGGGTCTGATCAGGCCCTGGAGAAATGACTAAAATAGGAAAATACGGGCAGGCAATGCAGTTTTTCAAGAAGTTTAAAACGTATTATTTCGAGCCTTTTCTCTAATTTTTTTTTTTTTTTTACAAGCCCTTTCTCTTACAGAACAAAAAAAGGTGCTAGAGTAGTTATGGTTTGATTCTTGTACCCAAATTGTCTGAAATTTTACTGGTGCTTGAAATCCAAGTCTGGGATTAACTAGTCTTCAGCACTAGATGGGGGCAGGTTGTATCTGTTTCATGTTTCTAAATAAACAGTTGGCAAACTGTGGCCTAGGGGCTGTATCCAGCCCACTGTCTGTTTTTATACATACAGTTTTCTTGGCATAGAGCCACACATTCATTTACGTATTGTCTATGGCTACTTTCATGATACCACAAGAGTTGAAGAGTTGTGACAGAGACTATATACTCCACAAAGCCCGGCATGTTTACCGTCTGACCCTTTCCAGGAAACTTTGCCAGGCTTGCTGTAAACTGCACTGTCAGAGAAAGGAATCAAATTAAAAATTGCTGCCTCCCAAAATGGTTCTCCGCTGTTAGAACTCAGGATGGTGGTGGTCTTTGGGGGCCAGTGATTGGAGATTTTTGCAATAGATGATCTGTTTCTTCTTTTGGATGCTGCTTACCTGAGTGAAAATTCATCAAGCTTATGATAATATGCTTTTCTAGTACATTATGTCAATAAAAATCTCAAAACATTGCTACAAACCATCAGTCCCTAAACTTGAACTCCATTTCTCCTAGACATCAATGAATGCCAGTCTTCACCTTGTGCCTTTGGAGCCACCTGTGTGGATGAGATCAATGGCTACCGGTGTGTCTGCCCTCCAGGGCACAGTGGTGCCAAGTGCCAGGAAGGTATGTGTGCCAGGCTTTAGCTGCCCATGGGTCTTCTGGGGTGAGCGACCTTTGCAGTCACCATTTTGACTTTTCACAAATAAGCCACTGTGCTCAGGGAGGGAACACACATTGGGGGGCTGCAAGGAAAAGGAAACGTGAGGAGTCTTCCCCAAAACAGGTAGCTGTTTTTGGTCAGCTGTTGCCACAATACTGTGTACCAAACCATCCCAAACTGCTGTGGCTTGTAGCAAGCATTATTTTTACCGCTTACGATATGCAGCATGGGCAGAAAGATTGTGCTGTGGGTTGGGTTCAGTTCGGCCAGTGGCTGTGTCTGGGGCACATTCCCTTCGTTGCCAATGGTAGGCGTGCAAGAGGCTGGTCACAGGCTCTGCTTACATCACATCTGCCAATGTTATATTGGCCAGAGCAGGTCTTGTGGCCAAGTGCAGAGCCAGCAAAGGTAGGAAGTATACATGCTGTTACTGTGGGAAGAATGATCTTAACATAGCATAAACTGCTCACCAGTCTCCACCTGTCAGTTTCAGGGAGACCTTGCATCACCATGGGGAGTGTGATACCAGATGGGGCCAAATGGGATGATGACTGTAATACCTGCCAATGCCTGAATGGACGGATCGCCTGCTCAAAGGTAGGACATGGCTGCCACAATTCACCTGTGTTCTGGAATCGGGTGAGCATGCCTGCTAAGCTGCCAGCTTCTGTTTTTCTCCAGGTCTGGTGTGGCCCTCGACCATGCCTGCTCCACAAAGGGCACAGCGAGTGCCCCAGCGGGCAGAGCTGCATCCCCATCCTGGACGACCAGTGCTTCGTCCACCCCTGCACTGGTGTGGGCGAGTGTCGGTCTTCCAGTCTCCAGCCAGTGAAGACGAAGTGCACCTCTGACTCCTATTATCAGGATAACTGTGCGAACATCACATTTACCTTTAACAAGGAGATGATGTCACCAGTACGTAACAACTTTTTTGTTTTTATTTTGGAATGGTGGATGTCTGCTTGCTTGCTTTAAAGGAGGAATGTCATGAGCTAGGATCTAGTTCTCCCTAGCCTCAATTCCTGTCTTATAGTAAAGTGAGCTTGAACTTAGCCCAGCCTCAAAGAGAACATCTCAGCCTTTTTTTCTTCCTCTCAATCTTACGTGTGTGGGTTTTTAAAATCGTTGTAGGGTCTTACGACAGAGCACATTTGCAGTGAATTGCGGAATTTGAATATTTTGAAGAATGTTTCTGCTGAATATTCAATCTACATTGCTTGTGAGCCTTCCCCTTCAGCGAACAATGAAATACATGTGGCCATTGTAAGTATAAGACCCATTCACACCTCACTATTCGACTGCAAGGCAGTTAACAAACTTCGGTTAACCAGTGTCTGAATGGAGCAAATTCACTGACAAAAAGCTTTGCAGACACAGATTGTCAAGTAGTTTTGAAGAAAGGCTGCTTTGAATATTCCCCTGACTCATTCCCCTGATCATTCTTTTTCCAGTCTGCTGAAGATATACGGGATGATGGAAACCCGATTAAGGAAATCACTGACAAAATAATCGATCTTGTTAGTAAACGTGATGGAAACAGCTCGCTCATTGCTGCTGTTGCAGAAGTGAGAGTGCAGAGGCGGCCTCTGAAGAACAGAACAGGTAGGTGTCAAGTGGGACTAGTTTATTTGTGTGATGGCAGATGATCTCATTACACTTCAATAAAGCCATCAGGTCGGGGGATTACTTGGCAGTGTCCTACCCTTGCAGGAGCTCCCAATTTAACTGAGAACTGAGGGCAGCCTACTTGACTAAGGTCACATGACCCATGAGAATAGAGATCTGCCTCATATTTTCCTTCCCAACACACTATGCAATGTTCCCTGCAGAACAGGTATTGTGCCTAGATCCATGACAAAGCCCTAGGACACTGCTTGTCCTTTGTCCTTGAGTTTGAAGCTGTATAAAGCCTGACTTGGCATTTAGGTGTCCTGGGACAGCCCAGCCACTGCTGAGGGCTGTGAGGCTCGATGGCCCTGCAGGATGTCCAGGCTTCCCTCCTGAGGATCTCGAGCACCGTTTCAGCCAAGAGAGAGATTGGGCATGGAGCCATGGCACGTTTGAGCTGTCTGTGCTAATTTGAATCGGGTTTCTAGTTCTGAAAACTGACTCCTGTACTGAGCTGCCTCAGTGGCCAGACTTAACAAGACACTGCTCTCCCCATGTGAAGTCAAAGAGCCTGTAGGAGCTGCTGCTCCACCCAGTCTCTCCAGGGATAAGAGTATCAAGGTCTACAGGGGCCTGATCCCAGCATTTGCTTATCAAGTTGTGAAGTGACCATATGCAATGATGAAAAGGGACTTGTCCCTGTGGCCCCCCTCTGAGGGACAAAGGGCAGGAGAACCACTGTTGGTATTCTTTTGTTCCTGCGGTGACGCTTTTTTCTTTCTTTCTTGGAGAGTTAATTGGTTTTGTGCCTGCCTTACAGATTTCCTGGTTCCCTTGCTGAGCTCTGTCTTAACGGTGGCTTGGATCTGTTGCTTGGTGACGGCCTTCTACTGGTGCTTGCGGAAGCGGCGGAAGCCGGGCAGCCACACACACTCGGCCTCCGAGGACAACACCACCAACAATGTGCGGGAGCAGCTGAACCAGATCAAAAACCCCATTGAGAAACATGGGGCCAACACCGTCCCCATCAAGGATTACGAGAACAAGAACTCCAAAATGTCTAAAATAAGGACACACAACTCCGAAGTAGAAGAGGACGACATGGACAAACACCAGCAGAAAGCCCGGTTTGCCAAGCAGCCGGCGTACACGCTGGTAGACAGAGAAGAGAAGCCCCCCAACGGCACGCCGACAAAACACCCAAACTGGACAAACAAACAGGACAACAGAGACTTGGAAAGTGCCCAGAGCTTAAACCGGATGGAGTACATCGTATAGCAGACCGCGGGCACTGCTGCCGCGAGGTAGAGTCTGAGGGCTTGTAGTTCTTTAAACTGTCGTGTCATACTCGAGTCTGAGGCTGTTGTTGACTTAGAATCCCTGTGTTAATTTAAGTTTTGACAAGCTGGCTTACACTGGCAATGGTAGTTTCTGTGGTTGGCTGGGAAATCGAGTGCCGCATCTCACAGCTATGCAAAAAGCTAGTCGACAGTACCCTGGTTGTCTGTCCCCCTGCAGCCGACACGTCTCGGATCGGGCTCCCAGGAGCCTGCCCAGCCCCCTGGTCTTTGAGCTCCCACTTCTGCCAGATGTCCTAATGGTGATGCAGTCTTAGATCATAGTTTTATTTATATTTATTGACTCTTGAGTTGTTTTTGTATATTGGTTTTATGATGACGTACAAGTAGTTCTGTATTTGAAAGTGCCTTTGCAGCTCAGAACCACAGCAACGATCACAAATGACTTTATTATTTATTTTTTTTATTGTATTTTTGTTGTTGGGGGAGGGGAGACTTTGATGTCAGCAGTTGCTGGTAAAATGAAGAATTTAAAGAAGAAAAAAATGTCAAAAGTAGAACTTTGTATAGTTATGTAAATAATTTTTTATTAATCACTGTGTATATTTGATTTATTAACTTAATAATCAAGAGCCTTAAAACATCATTCCTTTTTATTTATATGTATGTGTTTAGAATTGAAGGTTTTTGATAGCATTGTAAGTGTATGGCTTTTTTTTTTTTTTTGAATTCTTCTCATTACTTGTTGCCTATAAGCCAAAATTAAGGTGTTTGAAAATAGTTTATTTTAAAACAATAGGATGGGCTTCCGTGCCCAGAATACTGATGGAATTTTTTTGTACGACGTCAGATGTTTAAAACACCTTCTATAGCATCACTTAAAACACGTTTTAAGGACTGACTGAGGCAGTGTGAGGATTAGTCTAGAACAGGTTTTTTGTTTTTTTGTTTTTCTGCTTTAGACTTGAAAAGAGACAGGCAGGTGATCTGCTGCAGAGCAGCAAGGGAACAAGTTGAGCTATGATTAACGTAGCCAAAATGTGAGTGGTTGAATATGATTAAAAACATCAAATTAATTGTGTGAAGTTGGAAGCACACCAATCTTACTTTGTAAATTCTGATTTCTTTTCACCATTCGTACGTAATACTGAACCACTTGTAGATTTGAATTTTTTTTTTAATCTTCTGCATTTAGGGAGTATTCTAATAAGCTAGTTGAATACTTGAACCATAAAATGTCCAGTAAGATCACTGTTTAGATTTGCCATAGAGTACACTGCCTGCCTTAAGTGAGGAAATCAAAGTGCTATTACGAAGTTCAAGATCAAAAAGGCTTATAAAACAGAGTAATCTTGTTGGTTCACCATTGAGACCGTGAAGATACTTTGTGTTGTCCTATTAGTGTTATATGAACATAAAAATGCATCTTTGATGTGTTGTTCTTGGCAATAAATTTTGAAAAGTAATATTTATTAAATTTTTTTGTATGAAAACATGGAACAGTGTGGCCTCTTCTGAGCTTATGTAGTTCTACCCGGCTTTGCCTTGTGCATCTGCCACCCCACTGAGTCTGTTCTGGTAATCGGGGGTATAATAGGCTCTGCCTAACAGGCATGGAGGAAGAACTGAAAGGCTTTTCAACCACAAAGCTCATCTGAAGTTCTCAAAGACCTGGGGCTGCTGTGAAGCTGGAGCTGCGGGAGCCCCATCTAGGGGAGCCTTGATTCCCTTGTTATTCAACAGCAAGTGTGAATACTGCTTGAATAAACACCACTGGATTAATGGCCTGTAGTGTGGAGGTGAATTGTTTGTGAGCAATCAGGGGAACTGGCCACCGCACTGAAAGGGTTTTAAAGGGTTTGGAATTGGTGTTGGGAAATGAGCAGGGAGATTTAATGTCTGCCTTTTTTTTTTTTTCCCTGGCTACTCAGATTCATATTAATGTCCTGTTGTAAGGGTGTGGTCTGAAATGACTCTTGTGCACATTTACCCATGGGGTGGTTTCCTCACGGCACAGGAGGTGGTAGTTGCAAGCTTCTGGCGTTCGGGCTCATCACTCATCACCTTGTTCCCAGGGAATGAGTGTTCTGGCCTCACCATGCAGTCTTGGAGTGCTGGTGTTCTGGTCTTCTGTGAGGTTCCAGAGTTGGGGCTGTCCCTACTTGTCACGGGCAGGAGAGCTCTGGTTCTCACTTGTGGCTGGTGGAGGCCCTGCCCCCGCATCGCGTGGTGGGGTGTGGGAGAAGCTTTGCCTCTGGTACCTCTGCGGAAGGAAAGAGCTGTGGTAACAAGCACGTGGACAGCTTCCAGCAGCCATGCAGAGTCACCAGGAGTTCCCTGCTTCTGGTTAGGAAAGCCAAAGCTCACCCTTCTCAGAGCCATCCCCCAGCGCTTCAACATTCAGGCCTGTCCACACACGTCCGGTTTTCATACAACTGGCACAGCAAACTTTGGAGGAAAAGCTGATGGGAATATTTTTCTTTGTTCTCGGGAAAGCTTTTATTTTTTCTTCTAGGCTTGGAGTTGTGCTAAGGAACATCTTAAGAATGAAAGATGGGCTTTAAGTGTCCCGGGCTCCCTGTGCATGAGCAGAGACCATTAAGGGATTCGGGGTTGTGACAACCCAAAGAGTGGCCAACACCATTTTGGCTTATTGGGGAGGTAGCCTGAAGGACCCGGACAGTGAAGAGTTGAGGTTCCCATGACATCTCGCTCTACCCTAGCATAGCTCTGCTTTGTCACTAATGTCTGCTGGGTTTCTGTAAGGTGGGGTCAAAGGGAGGGAGAAGTGTAGATTCTACTGGACAGGGGACAGTCATTTCGCAGAGTGGAGTCAAACACTATCCTGAAGCAAAACCTTGTTCTGGTGGTTTGTAAACTTGGATTCTGTAGGACCCCAGAATTCCTTGGGTAGCTGCCAGATGCTTTTGTGCCAAGAAAAAAAAAAGTTGAATGAGCCTCTGCAATTCTATATTCCAGGAGGGAAGGGATCTTGGGATTCATGGGTGGTGTCTTATCTCACCTTCTGTCAGGGACACCCGTGGTATTGGAAGGGCATAGATCAGGCTCCTCTAGACATGCCTCAGTGCCAGGACTTTAATTGTGAAGGGTGAATTTTCCCCTTCAGGAAAAAGGAAGCAGGCAATGGTGCTCTGGTTATCCTTGGGGGTTAGGGAAGTAGAGAGGAAGGGACTCAGTGCCTTTACCATTCATTCCCCAGGAACACTCTGGGCTCTCTTTAAAGGGGCCCTGGAAGGCCCCTGAAATTTTCAGTCCAGAAACTTGGCCAACTAGAACTCTAGCATTAGAATATCCCACGCAACTCTAGGAAAGAACACTTAAAGCTGGTGTTCTTAGGATGGGAAGCTCTGTCCTGAGATTCTATACTTACCTGATGTAGAATTTGAATAGAAAGTGGAGGGGGACGATATATCTTAATTGACTAAAAGCCAAATGAGACTGATGATTTGTGAGAGGGTTTACAATTTTAAGATGCAGATTCCCAGGCCCGGTCCATGACCCTGTTAGACCAGATGCACCAGAAGTGGAGCCTGGGAAGTTGAATTTTTGACAAGCTCGCTCTTCTTCCCCCACTCATGCACTCTAAAAATTGGGAGCAACTCTGCTAAAGTGCTACAGTACCAGCTCTTCACTAATTATAATGTTTTTCCTCCTTGTTAAACTGAATTAAATAGCCTGGAAGCCAGTTTGTTGCTAAATTGCCACCTGACATCATTTTTAAGTAAAATAATTACACTGCCCCTTGAGCAAGTTGTGGTCTAAGTGCTTCACGCCTATTAGCTGGTCTGAGGGGTCAGTGAGTCAAAATTAACTTATTCTGTAATATTTCTTAGGTAGCAAGGAGCCAAATGGGCCAGAGCGTGGGTTTCCCACCTTTCCAAATGGCTTACACCTGTGTGCTCGTGCTCCAAAGTGAGCAAATGTGCAGCAAAAAACCAGTTGCCTTTAAAGGAAAAAAAAAAGTTCTACAGGCCTATCGGGCTTTGAAACTTGGGCTGAGCGATGCTCCATTTCCGTTTCGACTGTGGGTCTCTTTCTTGCCTCTACTGGGAATGAGAAACAGGAGTTCAGAGGTTCCTGGTCTGGGAAGACATACAAGCACATGGGTTATGGGAAGCCTCCTCCTGCTAATGTGTATTTATACTTTGTAAGCTCTGATTCATCCAAGCATTGGAACAGAAATCTGCTTCCTGAGGTTCTGTTTTTAAATAGATAGTTTGCAAAAACAACAATTATTTTTCTTAACATTTTTTTTCCACCCCACAAGCAGCTAAACAACCCAGCTCAGGGTATGTCAGTCTCCAGCAATGCCAACAAACAGCTTGGTTATCTGAGCTAGAAGGGTGCCCTAAGGCAGTTCTCTACGGTTCTGGCCCCAGAAGTCTTAAAAACAAAGTTTAGAAACCATTAGGGCAATCTTGTTGCATCACTTCAAATCCACGAGGTATTTCGGGGTCTATTAAAAATAATGAATTTCCGTTTGCGAACCATTGCCTTCCAATGGCTGTTAAAATAAAACTAAGAGCAGGTTGGGGGGAGTGATGCTTGTAGGGCTGCTGTGGTATCGCTGCCTGGCAGCCGAGGAGCCTAAATCCTGCACGGCACCCTCTGAGATCATGTCAAAAGGGTGCGGCTCTCTTGCTTTGGACATATATTCTACCTGTATTACTTGCTCTTGCATGCTGGGCACAACCTTCCTGGCTTAGAGTGTGTTTCTTTCAAGTCCAAGGCAGCTTTTACAAGTCTCAAATTATGTATCATTATGCCTGGGTCCAGTATTAACCTGTGATATGCAAGTCAGGAAAATTAACCTGGAGAATAAAGGCTCTTAAATCCAGTAAGAACCTTGAATTGAGGCCTGCCTGCTGCCTTCTCCAACCCACCCGCACTGCAAATATCCACACCAGGGCACCCAAGGGTTGAGTTATCCAGAAAGCAAATGCAGATGCCAGCAACATGAAAGTAACAGCTTTGTTTTAAAGAGAAGCTCTCTTGGCAGGGCTGGTGGTGCTCATCGGTGATCCCGGAGGGAAATACAAGTTTGCAGCTGGCTTCCTAATCACTACTCAGGCAACCAAACAGGTTGGCCCCCTCTGTTCTGCACCTGAAGAGTGAAAAGCTGTTTTAATTCATCCTGGCTGAGATATGTGCAGTTGAAATACCTTTATCGTAGATGTTACATGTGAAATACCTTCATCACAGGATGTTAATGCAATCAAGGACCTTACCCACCAAAGGATCCAACCCCTACTTCTTTCCCAGAAGAGGAAACTGAGGCCCAGAGAGGTTCAAGGTCTCATCCGAGGTTATACAGAGAGTTAGCAATAGCCAGAACTAGAACTTGGGGCTCCTGCTTCCTGGGCTGCTGTGTTTTCTGCCTCTTCTGGGAATTTGCTAGGTTTATGCCTGGATCCTGCCCTTAGTGTGATTTTCAAGGGTAAAGCCTTGGGAGATCAGCACCTCACAAAAAATGGATGCAAAGGCTCAAGGGAGGTCACAGGAGGCGGCTGCTAAGACAGTGTCGCCAATCTGAGCTGGTTCCGCCTAGAAAGTGACATCTGTATAAATCTGGGAGCAATAGGTGTTTTCTGCATCAAAGGCAGATTAAGCTCTGCTCCTTTGTAGGTTGTTTTTTTGTTCTTGGGAAGTTTCCAATTTCCCTTTTAGTTTTTGCTTCATAGAATTAAAATGAGTCGCAGGAAAAGAGGTTCAGAAAGGAAATCAACAGGCTCACTAGGTCCTACTGCTCCCTGTGTGTGTGCACACATGTGCACACATGTACATTTTACAGGCGTTTTCAGAACAGCGCTGCTGCTCACCGGGTCTGAGATGCAGGTGCCAGGGTCTTGGCCAGTGTTAAGTGATTGCAATTACCATTAGGTCTCATCCCATGTTCCCTAACCACTCCCACTCCCCCTGGCAGCTTCCTTCCAGGTTATCACCACAAAAACACCTGAGCATTTAACAGGACTAAAATCCAGATCGCTTGAATGTGATGAAGTTCGCCACGTCTAGTGTGCGGTTGGGCCAGTTCAGACACACCTGACAGTTCCTGGAACTGCCTGTGGGCAGCTCTGCTTCCTCCACCTGACATCCCCAAAAGGCTACACCTCCACACTCTGCCCCACCCGGCACTGATGGATTAGCAAAATCTCCCACAAGTCATCCTTAACCTGTTTGTCGTGTCAGGGTAGGCCAGACGTACATTCTGTGTAGAAGTTTCCTCTGCGCCCAGGCACCCACACTGAGTGACTTGGAAAAACCCCATCCCCAAGACAGAAACATAAACCCCCCAAGTTCAGGACATGAACAATCAGATGCCCTCTGGGGCTCTCTCTGGCTTTGCAGTGATGTTATTTTGGAAGAATTTTTAAATAATTCAAGACATAAAGCGGAAAGGAAGAGCGCAAATGTCACACGCCATACAGGTTTGCAACAGACTAAGGAAAAAAGTGCCTCTAGTAAAGAAAAGGGAGTGGGAAGGAGCCAGGAGGGACCACAACCTCTGGCTTTCTCCATCTCCAAGCCCCGTCATTTCCGCGCTTCCTGTGAGCTCTCAGTGGGACAGTGTTGGCTGCAGTGCAGTTACAAAAGAGGTCCTGAACATCTCCTGCAGAGCGTTCAGCCTCCACGTGGGCCTGATCCTTCCTTCACTAGACTGTTACTTTTACCTTCTTGGTGTGCAAAGCTGGGCTGTGTGCTTAGCGGTCAAGAGCATGCATTCTGGAGTAAGACTTCTTTGGTTCCAATCGCAGCTCTTCCTCCCAGCTCCCGGTTTGAAATTTTCCACCTCTGTGTACTAACAACACAGTTTCTGGGCTTTGAGGTTTGCCAGATCTGGATTCTAGGCACTGCCATTTACTGACTTGGGAAAGTTTCCAAAGTTCTTTGTGCCTCAGTTTCCTCATCTGTCATGGTGACAATAAATGTGTGCCACTGTAGTATTCATGAAAAGGGCTACAGGAAAAGGAAAGAACACTGCTTTCAGTATTTGCTCTAAGCAACCATTAAAAGATTAAGGAATTCAGCTAGATTCCAACTGACACTCTTTCTCACCATTGCTCCATTAAACTGGGCCCGTCAGAGAAAAGCTAAGTGCTGTTGGATGTGGTCGTAGGCAGGACTCCATGATGGCTCCTAAAGGTCCCTGGCCCCTGGTTATTCAATCAAACACTAATCCTGGTACTGCTGTGAAGGGATTTTGCAGATGTCATTAGAGTCTCAAATCTGTTAGCCTTCAAATACAGATTATCCAGGTGGGGCTGGCCTAATTACAGGAGGTTTTTAAAAGCAGAGAGGTTTCTCTGGCTGGTCACAGAAGAAGTCAGAGATTCAAAGCACGAAAGTGATTCAATGCCAAGGCTTCTCCATTAACGAAATGGATGGGGTCACGTGGCAAGGACCCGCGAAATGGCTTCTAGGAGGTCCCCTGCCAACAGCCAGCGGGACAATGCGGATCTTAGTCCTACAAATGTAAGGAACTGAATTCTGCCAACAAGGGAGCTTGGCAGCGGACCTTTCCCTGGTTGAGCATCCGGATGAGGATGCAGCCTGGCTGAAGCCCTGATTTCAGCCTATGAGACCCTGAGCAGAGGACCCAGCTAAGAAGTGTCGAAAACTGTGAGATAATAAACTTATGTTGTCTTAAGTCTCTCAATTTACAGTAATTTGTTACACAGGGATAGAAAATGAACATAGGCTTCTTCTAAAAAGGATCGTACCAGGCTCTGTCACTTGTAGGTGTTATATTTGGTTGTGACTATACAAATCGTTGTTAGCTTTTTCCCTGATCAATTCAGAGCCGGCTTCCAGTGTAGGAGAAAGAAAAACTCATTCAAGACAAGAATGAACTATAGGACTGCACAAAACGTGGTGCCTAATTGAAGTCTACAACAGTGTGTGGTCTGTGAGTGTCGACAGCTGTCTACAGCCTGCGAATAATGAGAATAGAACAGTTTTTTCCTCTATATCCCTCGAAACCCCTATTTTATAAAATTCATGCCAAATGAGGTAAGCTTAGATACCTGGCCTTGGAGGACTCCAGGACACTCAAGTCTTGAGGTAGTCTTCTCTCCTTATGAAACGAGATAATGTTGGACTTCCATTTTCTGGAGGTTTTCAGTGGGTTGGGCATTTCAGAAATACTTTGTATTCCCACCCCCGGCTTCCTCAGAGGCTTCCCCTACAAGGAAGTTCCCTTCTTGGCTGTCGTCACTGCACAGTGGCCATTTCTTTGGCACTGAGAAGGGGCTAAATGTGAAGCCAAAGTTTCTCTCCCACCATCTCTCTGCTAGGATTGCCCTTGCATGGAGGGCAAGGCAGGTGGCTTAGGCAGACATGCATAGCTGGTAGCAGAAAATTAAGGTTTCTCTTAAGTTCAGTGAGCTTTTCTAAAACATTATCGGGACCTGGAATTAGACTTGACAGACATGCAAAACAAGAACCAAAGTTGTTTCTACAACTGGAGCCCAGAAGAACATGAGATTTGGTAAACCGGTACCAGGAAATGCTATCTTCAAGGGAAAACAAGGACAATTTGCTGTAGAAAATTCACAGATGGACGCAGAGACTCCTTGTCTTTGAGCTTGTGTAAAGATTTTATTGAAATCTAGAAGGTTATTCCTGGTGAAGATGCTTGTTGGTATCAAAACAAGAACCCCAAAGCAACCCAGATCCCCAACACCTCTGGCGTAGAAAACTCTGCCGCCTACAAGTGCCTTCAGATTGATGGGGCATTTTCATGGGAGAGCCACCTGAGAATAGTCTTCTCTAGATGCCCCAGGCTCTGCCACAGGCAGACAGTCCACATGCTAAGCAGTAGGGCACTGGGACAAGGCTCACTGGGGCAGCATTTTAAGGAGAATATATGAATACAGCAGTGTTGCTGCTTCACAAGGTCCTTCTCCAGTGCTGTGACAGGAAGGTCCCTCTAGGCTCCTCCTCCTGGGACACATCCCAAACACCCAGCCCAGTCTCCCACCTCCTGGCTGAGGGCTGCCCTGATTTACCATTCCACCTCTCCCTCTGACAACAGGAATGGATGCGCTGGTATTCATCTTCCCAGGCACCCACCCTGGGTTTGGGAAAGAGCCTTTTGCGTTCTTCTCACCAGTCAAGCGTGTGAAGGAGGAACTGAAAAGGCCTTGGGAGCTGCTGGGCCTAGAAAAATTCCCAGTCAATCCATCACCTGCCTCCTCTGGAGCAGGGTCTGTCAGTCTCTCCACTGTTCCTGGGGCAGGTGGAGAGAGGGATGTGAAGCAACGAGTAGAAATGAGGTGGGAGTGTGTATGTGTGTGTGTGTGTGTGTGTCTAAGCGCAGAACAGGACTGGTAACAGAAGTGCAAGCGAGAGGGCGTGGGAGACTGGGAACTCATTTATAAAAGCTCTTCTGCCCTAAAGCAAGTCAAACTCCCTGCTGAGGAGTTGCTTTTTCTTCCTCCCTTTTGAGTCTTGTGTGCTGAACTGACCTCTCCCCTGGCAGAGGTCAGCGCTCTGCTCACCCCGCACACACTCAGCCTTCTGGGGTTTGATCGCCTTAGAGCCTGAAGAGGAGAGAATTCTTCAGCTCTAATTTCTGAGAGAAAAGCCATAGTAAATCTTGTGAAGAAGCCTTTTTTTTTTTTTTTTTAAGACATATATATATACACGTTATGATAAAAATCTTTTGGGAACTGTGCAGAAAACAAAAAGCAAACATAAAAACCATACATCATTATATAGCCCCCTCCCACAGCCTACTTCACTCCTAAAATAAATCAGGCTGGGTAATGAATGAGGTTTTAAGAAATGCAACTGAACTTAAAATACAAGGTCAGTATCTCATCCTAGGTAATCCTTTGGAGGATGAGAAATTCTCCTGATTTTCCCACAGGGTTATTTCAGATGCACTTTCTGAGCCAAACTATTTTAAAAGCGTTCATTCTTCCACTGCCCTGCCAAATGCTAACTTGAGATTCACACGCACTTTTAGAGAGCCTATTAATGATATTAATGATCATGATCAAAGGCAAACCCCAGAGGTTTATGTAAAAATTTCAGACAATTATTTAGGTGCTTTAAAGACCCATCTTCTGAACGAGGGTAACAATTTCTCAATGTTGGCAAAGATGAGGGGTGTGTTGGGATGTGTAGGTTCTAAAGCAGCAGAACCAATGCAGAGGGGCCTTCAGAAGAAAACAAAACACATCTCTTTGTAAGGTTAAAATGTATGACTGTCGACTGACACCTTGTCCCCAAAGCCATTCCTACTCATTTACTTGGAAGTAGGTACACTCCTGATTTGCAGAAAGCCCCTCTTCTAAAGAATACTCAGCGGACCCTGTCTCTTTTAACATCTGCTATTTACACGCACACACCACATTTTAAAACAATAGTTCTTAACTATGGTGTCTCCTGAGAATCATCATTTGACGAGCTTTAAAAATACCAACGCCCAGGCCAAACCTCAGGGATTCTGACTGAACTAGGAGCTATCCAGGTGACCCCAGTAGGTGGCCAGTGTAGGGAACCATTTTCAAACAGATGGAGACATTAATACATGGGATGGGAATGTTCATCCCGATGCACTAAAAGCTATGTTTGGCACTTAAAATATTAGAGATAATTTTATTTGACAGATGAAGAAACTGAGGCCTGGGCGGTTACATGACTTGTACCAAAACATGTAAAACCAACTAGTGGCAAAGCAGCAGCCTGGACCCACGGATTGCAGCTTGCAGCCCCATGCTGTTGGGCAGTCCCCAGATCCCAGGCCCAGCCCCAATGTCCAGGGCAGGGCGTCTTTCCTGTGGGTTCGGCCAGATGGCGGACCACCATGACCAAAACACTAAGAAGAAATGAGCTACGCCTCATCGACTGCAGAGGTTCTCAGCATTGCATGCACAGCTATTCAAATGTATTATTCCAACCTGACTGAACTCCTTCTGAAAAGTTATGTACAAAACTAGAGAAACCTGCAGTACTGAAATAAAAGGCAGTGTAGACAGTCAGCCCAGGACTTCATCAGTTCTGAGTAAAGAGTAGATTCACTTGGAAAATACAAATGAATCTACTTGGGGAATGTCAAGATCCTTGGAAAGGAGTCAAAGTGCCATAGTTTAATCCTGCCAAAGACGTCTATCTTAGCTCATAGCTGGGAGCAGAACTGGGAGCAAGTCCACACTGTAAGGAGCACCCCAATAACTGATGGGTCAATTTAATCCAAAGGCTTCATGCTGAGTTTTCAATACTTACATCCTGAAGGCCAATGGTTAAATGGAAAGCTCCTCTGATTATTTTACATAGTATTCAAAACTGCAGAATTATTTCAACAAAGAAAACACAAACACTTCTTATAAATAGAGCATAATTTAAAATAGCTGTCTAGAAAAGGGCATTTTTGAATATGTATTTCTTGGGGTTAATTCACTTATTTTTGAAGAACAGAAGTGATACACACTAATTTTTAAAAACAATTTTACTCTTTATTCATAAAACAGTACGTTTCTACTACGTAAGTTTCATCCCCTAGGCATGCACAACCACTTGAACTATTTAAACAGTTTAAAACAAAACAAATGAGAAGATAAGGGAAAAAGAGCTCTCCTGGTGACTTACATAGCTTTTGGTTTTCTAACTTGATTGAAGAAAGTTATTAGGGGAATCTGTCCAATTCACACCTTCTGTTCCCTGACCAAATACTTTAGGGTCAGACATATGGTTTACTGATTTTTTGCTCAAGCAAAGAATTAACATCTTTGATAAGGAATTGTAATGGCAATTATAAGGTAATATGGTGTATGGTAATATTATGCTGCCAAAGGAAACATGTGAATATGATTAAATTCAAGCCCAGTACTGGGTAGCTCTAGATTATTAAAGATAATTTTATCCATTCAAGTCCCCTCTGTTAAGCTGCACATTGACACATATTTGTTCCCTGTCTTGTTAAATAAATATAGAAACCAAATTAGAGGAAGTCCTGCAGATTTCTGAGAATTTAATTATACCCTTAAATTGCAATACCAATGATATATATAATTAGATTTCTGTACTGAGTAATTACCTGAATTAACTTCATTTTACAATGCTTAATTTATTTTGTACTAAGGAAGACTTTTAACTATTTAAAATAAACCAACCTAATTTTGATTTTTTACTTGCTTCAACGTGTTTCAATTCATTAATGTTTCAATAATAAGGAATGAACTCTCTTGACAAACCAAGCATGGAAATTTCCTCATAAGAGAAAAGAAGAAATTAAAATGATTTCCATATTCAAGTCACAGCACGCTGAAGAGAATTTTGAGTTCTTAGGAAAGGCATCTGTTACCTCCAAAGAAGGGCCACTCATTACAGTTTTGTGGAAATATTACGGTAGGGACTGCCAAGAAGGAATTCAAGGAAATTGGGAATGGCGACATTGTGATCCCAGGTCATTCTCTTGAGCAGAGGTTTCCTTTCCTTACGTGTTCTGCCCTCGCTAAGCTCTTTCTGAAATCAAAGGCCACTGATATGCATAACAATTCATGCTAAAATCCAAACATGACACCAACAGCAAACAATTAACACTGTGATCGCATTGTGGTCCCCAAGATATATCTTGAGATACTTCGGAGATAAGCTATATTCTCCATAAATCAATTTACAGAGGGTTTTTATGATTCTTGCTTTTTATAAAATGAAATATACTTCTATAGTATTAAAATCAGTGAACAAAAGAACTGCAGCACTTACTCCCCTACCCCCAAATGTTTGCTCCTTTGTATTTCACAATTCATATTCATATCTGGACGACAGTTAACCTCCAGTGGCAAAGATAAGAAAATGTGACAGAAAAATAATACAGATTGTTTCCAGACCTTTCTTGTTTATGGACATTAAAATAACCTCAACACCAATCTATTAAGATGCCGCCTGAAAGCACATGGAAGTGGGTTAGAATCCATGCCGCTGAGAAAGTTAGGAAATTCAAAGTGTAACATTAATTGAATCAGATGAATGACTTCTCCAAGCACTGGAGTCAGAGGGACTTGTATATAATTTGGGGTACTAGGTAAGTGGTTGAAGAACTTGTTCTTTTTGATGAAGAATACTGACACTGTTTCAGACTTTCAGATGCCAAATTATGAAGATCATTAAGAATGTCAGAATACATACCATTCCCAACAGTGAGAACTCTTCATATCCTACCCAATAAGCCACAACAACAAAAAACCCCTGGCATCCATTTACCCCTTTGTACTTCCAAATATCCAAAGAATCACGCAACCACTCAAATAACAAGAGATCCAGGGGTGTTTCAGCCATGTGCAAGAAAAATGCTTAAAGGCAAAATTCCTCAAGCACATGTCACAGTGTGGGAACTGAGAGCCATTCCCTCTGTAAATCCTGTTAAAATCCCTTTTACATGAAGGGATGTGAAGGCTGTGAGGAAAACCACAGCTATCTACAACCAGAGGTGCTATTTTCTCTCTTAGATCACAGTAATTGTTATATCCCCAAATATAACAAACTCTAAAGTCAAGACTTTTCTTGACACAGAATCATTCTAAGTACAAGTATTAGCCTTAACCACCAAGCCCAGGTTAGCTAATGAAATAAAAATTTCTCAATACCAGAGTGATACTTCAGGGAAAGATTAGAATAAGACAAAAACAACAACAAAAAAACCCAACAAAACAAACAAATAAAAACTTCTCAATAGAAATTTTCTCTGGCGGCGCCAGCTCAAATATCTCCCCCCTAGTTCTGGAGCAGGCAGTGGCTATTGTTCTAGTACAGCTGTCTTTTTAATTCCAGACTCTTTTCCAGAGAGCTGCTTCTTGGTCTATCCCCTGGGTTATTTATTACTTGCGCCCTCCCTATATATAAATCATTCTAATTGCTTCTGTTTAAGAAGATTCAATGACACACTGTGGTCCTGTGTTCAATAAACAGCACACCTAGAATACTGTTTGCTCTAAGAGAGAGGCCTACGGTGGGCCATGGAAATGCACATTCTACCCAGTACTCAGGGGGTTTCAACTCTGTGCAGCCCAACCCTATTGCATAAGCAGAGTCAGCTCCATTGAAGCTAGTATTCTGTTGGGCTCCCTCTTCTACAGAATCCCTTGACTGGGTTCTGCTGGGAGTAGGAAAAAAGCCAAGAGGGAAGAAGACAGGACACCAGTAGGCAGGGCCTTTTCAAGTAGTGTTGGTTAGGCTGGGATCATGGGACAGGAACAGGTTTTTAGGCAGGGTGTGGAATATCAGAGTAACAGTATCTACCACCACAGTCAAACTTGGTGACCAAGATGGAATTTCCTGATCCAAAATGTTGCCATGAAATAATGGCTGCTGCTTTGTGAGTCTTATGGAGTCTCAACAAGTGGGGACAGGAGGTGTGGGGAAGGACAGAACGAGATGGAATAAACTACTAATCCATCTCAAGCATGAACCTATACTATGCCTGTTTCTGTGTTCTTTTCATTTTGTTGGGCTTTTCTAGGTAATTTTTCTGCTAACTTCAACACTTTAGGGAATATACTCGGTTTTCCTTATTACTTAGGGGAGGTGCTATTTCAAAGGACCACCCCATGTTGAACAGAAAAAAAAGATGTATTGAATGAATAGACCTTGAATATTGTTTCTTTCCTATTTTAGAATGAAATTCGGTTATTGGAAATTTTTAGCAGGTGTCCATCCAAAATAAGTCATTGCTATAATTCACTATGTGACATTTCAGCAAGCCCACTGGAGACAGTGGGTGACATTGTAAAGGGAAGGCTCTGTCTTGAAATTTGAACTGCCTGTGAAGCCTTCCAACTGGGAAACTGGAAACTGGTCACTGAGTTCCCATTAGGTTCTAGTCTGCCCCAAACCAAAATCCTGGAGGTAGGCGCAAGAGCAGGGACTGGGACATGCTTGAGCTACAGGCAACAGCAAGCCTCTGATGTCTTCCCTAAAGTTGGGCAGAATTGCCCATCAACTTCAACAATTATAAGGGTAACACCTTCATGGATGCCATGGCTACCATACTGTAGAACTCGGGAAGAGAGTGGCCCATACACCAAACCCAAGCGTTTTACAAGTTTGAGGGAGTCCGAGGGGATGCATGTGCACATCTGGCCCCAACTGGTGAGCTGGAGGCCATGGCAGCCAGGCTGGAGGAAGCACCAGGGAGCGTTCTATTAGTCCAGTGGTTCTCAAACTCAAGCATGTTTCAGAATCACCCAAAGGTAGTTACTCAGCATGGGGCAGGGCCCAATAACCACATTTCTAGCACATTTCCAGACAGCGAAGCTGGTCCCAGGACCACACGCTAAGAACCACCAGCCTGTTGCTCCACTGCCCTCCTACTCAGGCTGAGGAGCAGGAGGATGGATTGTACCCCTGGAGGTGAGTGGCACTGTCTTCGCATGGTCCATTGTGTGCTCTGCACAGTGATGTGCCAAGAAGGGGCTCATGATCAGTTTCTCTTCATACAGTCCTTGCACAGTCTCCTCCCTGACAAGGGGGATGGCTCTTTGTCATTATACTAATTCTCTGAAGACAGTCATAAAATACAATGATAAAGAAGCAACGCTGTTAGAACAAGCATATAGCCTCCTGGTTTGAAATGCTTTGAAAACAAACCATAGCCATAACACAGATAACACACTTCCTATGTAATCATTCTAATTAATTCCTCTAAAATCCCGGCATCTACACACGCAGCTCTCTTGTCACAGGTTTGGCCACTATGTCCTCAACTCCAACGGTACAATCCTCTTTGGTGTTAATGGACTCTTTCGTATTTCTTTCTTTTCTTGGTTGGGCTGTTCTGAATTGTAGATAATCTTTCAGTGTTTGTGGCTGAGCCGGTTTGCTGTGCGTGCCCTGGGTTATTTTTCATAAGATGTCTGGAGGAGAGACTTTCCAAAACATGCAACTCTTCCTTAGACGTGGTTTTTGCCAAATTTTGTTTCAAAAGTAACCCTGGATCTGACAACTCTGAAGCTGGCAAAACCCTGACAGCTTTGCTTTTTTCCACTATTATTTCTCTTGGGACTAATCGATCACTTCCAAGAGAAACTCTCTTGCGGTGGTCGAAGTCTTCCGCAGAGCTGCAGTTCCTGCGTTTCTGTTGGGTTTTGGCCACTCGTGGACTTTGTTTTGGACCTGGTGATGCTGACTCACAGCTACAGACAGGGCTCCCACTTAGAAGCCCTGTCTTTAACCGCTCCCCAGGATGAGGTTTTTGCTGGCCACTAGTGACTTCTGGCTGGGTCTGATTAACTTTTTCCAGCTTTTGAACAGGAAGCCCCCAGTGGCTCTCAGCTGCCTTTATGTAATCCTTTGCTAGTCCCGTGGATTCTGATGCGGGACTGGAGGAAACCTGACCATCATTCCTCCTCCTTGCTATCTCTGCAATCACTGAGTTACTAGATGTTTCCACAGTGTCTCTTCTGGTCTGTGATTTGCTCGTGATGCTGCTTTTTGTTTCAGTTCTTTTCACACTGAAACAAACAAAAATGATTTTATGGTTTGTGAAGCTGTCACGGCACAGTGTCCTCCAAATTCCCTCTACCACATTTCCTACACCTGGAAAAGGAGGCAGGCACTACCTGCCTTCTTGCCTCCCCAGCAAATCTGGAAACACCCCCCACAACAAGTGTATGTTTAAATGCAGATGGAATCAAGCAAAAACCTTCACATTTTCCATTATACTAGGATATACCTGCTTATCAATCATTGGGTTAAAAATGGATTTATGATGGTGTTCACATTTTAACTAAGGCAAACAGGTATTCATTTCCGATGTTAAGGGTCAGTACTGCTTATATGCTGACTTTTTTTTTTTTTTTTTTTTCAGGAGTAGACTCAGGTTCTGTGAACACAAATGTACACATACACACAATTTCTACTTGTGAGTAAAGAATAATCTCCTGGAATTTCTCTCAGGCTATTTCAAGATATTACCCAAATACAACCACCACTTAGCTGGTGTCATGTTTGTTGATCAAACTTGATCAACAAATGGGAGTAGGACTTAGTTAATATAATTTGAAATGTCCTGGAAGAAATTCCAGATAGCCAGCATGAAAGGCAATAAAATGCAATCGTGGAAGACAAAAGAGTGCCGATATAGCTGTATATAAGCCCCTTGCTTCTAACGGCATGCACAACAGACAACGTAACTTCACTCTGATGATAAAATGAACTTTGAGGGGCGGGATAGAAGTTGCACAGGGAGAATTAGAGACTACAGATCTTAACTTCAGCATATATTTACAGGTCTGTGAATGGCAAAAAATTTCCTCAACCACCAAAACATTGAAAGCTGAAATATTTATTTTGGCTAGCTTCAGTGTGAAAACAAATACATATAATACTCATGTTCTTACTGTTGACACCAGGAGCATGAGGATTATTGTAATTATATTAAAGTCGGAACAAGGATCTTAGGAAAGGAATGTATTTTTTAGATCTGTCTGTAGTCCCTCTGAAAGTGGTATGAAACACACCACCAACAGGTGCTTTTCATCTTCAAAGAACGTGTCATTAATTACTCCTTGCAACACACCTGTGAAGCAAGGACTCTATCCCTATTGTCCAGAAAGCAAGAGAGTCAGGAGGGAGGGGAGAGCAAGTACATGATGGAGGGGAGTTTGTGCTTCAGTTCCAGGCACTCTGTTTAATTCTGGACTTCATGTTATCTATCCATACATAGAGGCAGTCACAAATGAGAAAAAGGAAACACATTGCACCTACATTTCTTTCAGAGCATTTCTCCGGAGCTTTGCACTGGGAGGAAGTGAACTCTCTGCACACTCAGCAAAGTAATCAGACACTCCATGGAGAACTCTTTCTGTCTACTCCAAAAGATAACAAAGGTTCAACCAGAAATCTATTAGCTGAACATGAGAGAAAACAGTTACACTCTGAATGCCCCAATGAACACATTTATTTTTGTAAAGACTGAATGAAACTGCTCAGTGGTAAGCTATTTTAACCTTTTTTACCTAGAACTTTATGGTTAATTGTAACTTCTTTTGGACTCCCAGTCCACATTTCAAACATTAATATGTGCCATAAACATACAAAACTGTAAGGCAAAGAATGCTGATTCCAAACCATCTGGGAAGTCTTGGCCAATATCTGGTAACTGTGAGGCTCAGGCGGTGACAAAAGCCCCCAAATCCTACTGTGTGGGGCAGCATGCCTGTGAGCTCCGTTCTTCCAGCAAGACCTGGTGACACGGTGGTCTACACGCTTACCATCCTAAGAATTCCCCATATTTTCTCTATCTGCAAAAATAAAGAATATTTTGTGGCCGGGCGCGGTGGCTCACGCCTGTTATCCCAGCACTTTGGGAGGCTGAGGTGGGCGGATCACGAGGTCAGGAGATCAAGACCATCCTGGCTAACATGGTGAAACCCCGTCTCTACTAAAAATACAAAAAAAAAAAATTATCCAGGCGTGATGGTGGGCACCTGTACTCCCAGCTACTCAGGAGGCTGAGGCAGGAGAATGGCATGAACCCAGGAGGCGGAGCTTGCAGTGAGCTGAGATGGCGCCACTGAACTCCAGCCTGGGTGACAGGGTGAGACTCCGTCTAAAAAAAAAAAAAAAAAATATGTTGTAACACCCAAGACCGTAGCAATAGTCAAATATTTTAATATTGGTATTTTGAAAACTGGAGTTTGTAATTCTTGGCTACTAAAAAATTCGGGACTTTTTTCCTTATACTAACCACCACTCTGGTTTTATATAATTCATAGATTATCTGCCTATCTAGCCTTTTGTGTTCCCATGGAAGCATCATAAGGAAGTAATTATAAAATGTAAAAGCCTACCTACCTTGCCAACATTAACCCATTTCATAGTTTTGGAATCTCTTCTCCTTTTGGTTATCGAGTACATAATCCAGACGAGTATTAACTCCTCTCATTTCCTGAGACACTAAGTATTCTTCCCCATCAAATTCCAATAAAATGTTGCTACCACCAGAAACAGCTTTAGTAAACTGTCATTAGGTCCTTGCTTTAGAACGACACTGGAATTAGCAGTGACAGCCCCAGAGCACCTGGTGGGTGGCAGCCATGAGTACCACGCCTGGTTACCCTACAGGCTGAGGGGATGTGCTTTGCCTAATCACCGCCCTGCACCACTGAGGATGGGCTCTCCATGCTCTTCAGTTGTGCCTATCCATCTCAGACCTGGGCCAGTGTCATTCAAAGTCATATCTGGTTATAACCCAAGTGAGTTTTAAGCTAGTGAACAGAATATTCTATGTTTTATTGGATTATACTTCCTTTTTTTTTTGTTTGTTTTCTAAGACTTACTAGTTGGCCAAAATGAGTGACATCTTAAAATTCAAATGAGAGAGAGAGAGAGAGAGGAATCGAGATTTATGTGTGAAACACTTCTAAACATGCCCTATAAGTACAGTAGAATCTCCCCTTACAACCACACCCTGTAAGTGCTGTATTTTCAGAGCTGAACAATTAACATAAGGAGCATGAGTCAGGCTTTGAACAACTCTGTGGGAACCAGAAAGCCTTTTGCTATTAGGAATGATGTAAATTCCCCAAGGCTGGAAGAAATCCACAATGCAAGGCAGACAGGGTCATAAATAACAACAATGAATACTGCATATGCCACATAAAGTATTATGCTGCGATAGTGACACTCTCTTCAAATCTCGTATTAAATTCAATCACTGCCTTTATTTATTTATTTTAAAAATTCAGTTTAAAGAGCACTATGCATTTCCTTTGGGAACTTCAAAAACTCCTTTAAGAAGCAGAGCAGTCGGCTCTCATCCCAAATTCCTCTGACAACAATGAGGGAAAATGTCCTTGGAAGAAACGGGACAACAGAAAAGGTGACAGAGTGACAGGAGGAAATGTCCTGTTCAAAAAGTGTAAAATCTGTGACTTAGTTTTCATAAAAAAAAAAAAAAAAAAAAGAAAGAAAGAAAAAAGAGAAGAAAAGAAAAAGAAAGAGAAAGGCAAGGCGGGGTCTCCTGCTTACAAATTAAAACCACATTTGGCAATTTGTTGAAGGAGGCATATTTACATTTGTATGAAGACTGGGTGGGCAGGAAAAAAAAGATTAGACTCCCTCTTCAGCCCCTGAGCTGTCAGGTCTCATTAGAAATCTCTTACTCTAACATTTCTAGGGTCAATTCACTCCCCTTTGTCTCTAAATCAAAGCCTCCGGTGCCACTCTCCCCTGCCCCCAAACAAGTATTCCTTAGGAAGCAGCTATCACCTGGGAACAGGATTTCCTAAAGGGAGTCGTCCTGATTACTAATGGCTTCTCACATCTGGCATCAAAATGCAATCTGAGGCTTATCCGGAGGCACAACGCCAAGATACAGATATATAATGTGTGCTAAGAGGGGTTGCAAGTGCCTTCTGGGCTTACGGGACGACCCTACTACTTTTCAGATTCTGCCATGAATAATGATCCCATCAGCTCTTGTAAAGAATGACGATAAACCCAACATACTCAAAGAGGCTACCAAAGAGTTGGTCATCCAAAGTCCAGAATGAGGACATTCTGAGTCCCCATGGACTCAGATATTCCACAAATATCATTCCTTGGTATACTCCTTCCCAGCCATCTGCCTCATCCCCACTCTACCTCCTATTTTGTTTTACTTTTCGGTTACACTTTGAAGAGTTTTGATTCAAAAGTTTCTCTCTATAAAGAATGTCAGTACCTAGTTCCAGGGCAAAACCAAACAGAAATAGGGCAAAGCCCTGGCCTCTAGGGAGATACCCTCCTTCAAACAACCTAAGCAGCCTACGCAGGCCACAGGGCAAGGGATCAGGACTTTTCTCCATCTTTGGGGGTATTCTGGAGACCACCACCCCAAGGATGAAGACAGTCAACACTCATGTCCCAGTACAGAACCAAGGAGAAGGCTGAACAGATGAATGTTTGAGTATGATGATGGGTGATATTACCGTATTCCTGTATGGGCTGACCTGGGAAACACATTTTAAATTCCAGGATAGAAAGGACTGCAAAGAGAGTCCCCACCAGGATGAGCTAGGTGACTAAGATATCCTTCTTGCCTCTAATCAAAGAACAGGCTGATTTGAGATGCAGTTAGAAATACTGGGCTGGGTGCAGTGGTTCACGCTTGTAATCCCAGCACTTTGGAAGGCCAAGGTGGGAGGATAGCTTGAGCTCAGGAGTTCAAGCCTAGGCAACATAGTGAGACCTCATCTCTACAAAAAATTAGCCAGGCGTGGTGGTGCGCACTTAGAGTCCCAGCTACTCAGCAGGCTGAGGTGGGACGATCACTTGAGCCCAGGAGGTCAAGGCTGCAGTAAGCCATGACTGTGGCACTGCATTCCAGCCGAGGTGACAGAGTAAGACTTTGTCTTAAAAAAAAAAAAAAAAAAAGAAGGAAAAAGAAAAAAGAAATACTGGGCAATGTTTAAGTCCCAAAAGCACATTGAAACTGTGGATAAACCAAGGAGCCACCCCACAGTGACTCACTGAAAACTGGTTTTGAACAGAACACTGTTGGATTAATGGGAGATAGGGAGAGAAGTTGGCCTAAAATGGCAGAGAAAACACCTGCTCTTGAACTTCCAACCTCCTCATGCAGTCTATAAAGCATAGGAGGGGCTCCCGCAGGCCAGTGGGAAGACTGGCTGCATCAGAGGCATAGAACGAGTCTTTTGAAAATGGAGATTCCCAAGACCCCTCCCTGGAAGCTCTGATTCACGAGATCTGGGGTGGGGCAAGGGCATCTATATTTAGGTTCCAAGGTGATTCAAAAACTGCCGATATAAATAACACAACACTCAGCAAGGCAGAGCAACAGATAAATACAAACTGGTACAATGAGACAGTCTTTGGCAAAGTGTGGTCTGTTTATCCCATGCATCAAAATCATGTGGGGAGTGTGTTAAAAAATGTTCTAAGTTCCACCCCAGAATTTGGATCTCTAGGAAGCAGCGTCAGGGCATGTATATTTTGGGCAAGCTCCTCGGTGATTCTGATACTCAGCAGAATTACTGAACTTCTGCCCTAAGGGCACACAGAATTGATAACTGAGCAGAATCCCACGGAATAATCCAATCAGACAATACTGAACTCTGTACCTGGCAATGCTTGAAGCCCTTGAGGGAAAGGACCTTGCTTTCACAGAGCCCCTATCTCAATGGAGAAGACAACAAACAAACAAATAAACATGTGTCAGGTGGTGATGATGTTATGAGGAGAAATAAACATCCAAAGGGCCATGGGGTGCTATTTTAGATATGGCGGTCAGGGAAGGCCGTGGTAGGTAACAAGGTGGGCTTTACACTGAGACCTGAGTGAAGGACAAGCCACAGGAAAGAGCATTTTGGGCAGGGCGAAGAGGGAACACCAAGCTCTGAGGACAGAGTATGCCTGGAAGGTACAGAAACTGGAGAGTAAATCAGGGGAAGAGGTCAGGAAGCTGGAAAGAGGGGTGTGTGTGTGTACTGGTGGTGAAAAGGCAGATCTTGTGTGACTTTTGTAAGGATGGCATGTTTTATTGTGAGGAAGATGATATGCTCATGGAAGCTTCCTAGAAGAAAAGGGGCTTGACATTTTAAAAGGAATACCTTGGGCGTTGTAGAGGTACATGGTTACGAGGAGGAAGACTAGTGATGAGGCCTCGGCAATGATTGATTCATTCAGAGGTGATGGGTCCTGGAGAAGAGCCTGCTTCTTGGGGAGCAGTGGTTAGACTGGAAATATAATTTGATGGGAGACCCAACAAAATGTGCTGATGGACTGGATATAGAGAGTGGGAGAAAGAAAAGTCATTGGTGACTCCACAATCTTTGGTTTAAATAACTGGATGAAGGAAGTTGGCCTTTACCCATGCAGAAAACATAGTAAATTTAGGGTCAGGCTTGGGGAATAAGACCAAGAAATCAGTTTTAGGCGTTGCTATGGTATGACTCTGTCCCCTTCAAAATTCAGGTGCTGCCAATGTGATGGTATTAAGAGGTGGGGCCTTGAAGATGTAATTAGGCCATGAGGGCTCCACCCTCATGAATGGGATTAGGTGTCTTTATAAAAGGGCTTGAAGGAAGGAGCTGGAACTATTGTCCTTCTACCTTGTGGGGACACTGCTTCTCCTTTCCGGAGCATACAGCAATGAGACATCATCTTGGAGGCAGAGACTAGCCCCTCACCAGACCCCAACCTGCTGGTGACTCGATCCTAGACTTCCCAGCCTTGAGAATAATAATAAATTTCTGTTCTTTATAAGTTACCAGTCTCGGGCATTGTGTTAAAGCAACACTGATGGACTAAGATAGTGTAAGAGTCCTCCTGGATATCTAAATGGAGGTGCTGAACAGGCAGGTAAGATACAGGTTTCCGGCAGAGGGAGGTCTGAGCTGCAGACACAAAGTCCTCAGAGTCAGTCGGATTTTGGAAATGATTTTGGATGAGTAAAAGAAGTTGAGAACATGAGGAGGATTCAGGAAAATAGACTATGAGGGAAGCACCAGTGAGGAGGAGAAAAATCAAGACAGCATAATGCTCCTGGAGGCAAGAGAGAGTGACATGGAGGCAAGAGAGAGTGACACGGAAGTGAAGAACGAAATGCCAATGAAAGTGACAACTGTTTGGAACACTGCCGACTGGTTATGAGTGAAAACTAATCACTGGAAGGAAGGTGACTTTGACATAAGCTGTTTTTGGTGAAGTGCTGGGATCCAAGCCTACCTGAGATGGGGTCAAGGGAGAAGTGCAAGTGGCTGCATTGGCACTTCTCCAGTATGGAGACAGACTGGAGACCAGAACTCCCGAGGAGAAACAGAATGTGAACTGTACAAGCAACTTGAAATTTTCTACAGACCCATTAAAAAAGTAAAAGGACACTTTTAAAGGTGAAATTACATTTCAATAATATATATTTAACATAATATAAAATATTATAATAAGTAATCAATGTAAAAAAATATTCAGATGTTTTATATACTAAGTGTGTGAAGTCTGGTGTGCACGTTATACTTAGATTACATTATTTCTGACTTGTCATATTTTAAATACTCCATAGTCAAATGTAGCCAGTGGCTACAAGTACTGGCCAGCACAGGTCTAGACAACACCACTTTGGAAGAATTTTGCAGTAAGGGGGAGCAGAGAAAAGGGGGCACCCCCCACTGTCATCCTCAATACAGCTTGGTGAGGCAGATATTAATACCACGCCCCAGGGTCAGATGCTGCTGGCTAGAAACTGGTGTGACATGGACACACAGCATGGGATGGTAACACCACTACCCATCTGACAAACATGGCCTATGTTGGGAATGACTTGCAGCCAGCTCTCCAGCAGCTGGCTGAAGGCTCTAACACAATAATATTAGTTGAGGTTGGAGTTTATGGGGGCAGATCTTCGGGGCCATGGCATTAGGCTACTGTCACTCCAAGAGTTCTTGGGGTGCACCAGCCAATCCTGGCTCATCCTGACCACATGGCCCACCCCGTATGATCCTCCTGGTACCCTTCATAGCCATACTGGAAGCATATGGCAGAAGCCATCCCACCAAACTCTTGTTTTTAGGATTGTAAAACATCATGTGGAGGCAATAACGGGATGAAAAAAAGCTATTCAATGTCATTAAAATTGTTCTCAAGGTAGGACTTCATGAATTCTCAGTCTTCATCTTTTGAGAGTTGGACCTGTTTTTCCCATGGTTATGTACAGGAGTTTTTTCTGATTCTGTTACATTTAACGCCAAATGAAAATAATTAATGGCCGGGTGCGGTGGCTCACACCTGTAATCCTAGCACTTTGGGAGGCCAATGTGGGTGGATCACCTGAGGTAGGAGTTCGAGACCATCCTGACTAACATGGTGAAACTCCGCCGCTACTAAAAACATGAAAATTAGCCAGGGGTGGTGGCTCATGCCTGTAATCCCAGCACTTTGGGAGGCCGATGAGGGTGGATCACCTGAGGTCAGGAGTTCGAGACCAGCCTGACTAACACGGTGAAATCCTGTCACTACTAAAAACACGAAAATTAGCTGGGAGTGGAGGGGCATGCCTATGATCCCAGCTACTCGGGAGGCAGGAGAATCGCTTGAACCTGGGAGACGGAGGTTGTGGTGAGCCGAGATCACACCACTGCACTCCAGCACGGGCAACAAGAGCGAAACTCCATCTCAATAATAATAATTAATAACCCAACCAAAATATTTTAAAAGTAGGCAATTCACAGTAGAAGATTAGAAAACATACTCTTAGGGCATATTCAAAATGTTACTGCTTTTCGATTCCTCCTAATCACATCTGCTGAGAATGATACACTCAGAGTTGATCGAATCAGGCAGAGGCTCCAGGCACACGAGTCCCAGCACAGAGGTGAGAGGGAGTGGAGTCTAAGGTCTCATGTTCATTGTTGACTTGTCCCAGAGCCAGCTTCTCAACCCCTTGATGGTTGGTTTCTCATCTACCTTTCAGGATTGTTTGGGAAATTTAAATGCTGTGAGGTGTATGAAGTAACTCTGGAAACTGGAGAGTGCTGAACGCATTTTCAAAGCTGATGCCTTCACAAACCATATGGGGCTGGAGAGAAGGCAAGAGTGCCTTGTATTCATGAAGAAATCATGTGATTCTCAGAGTCCTTTCTCCAACATCTCATCTGGGCCCCAAGGAGTATTCATCAGGGCAAGTATTGTCACTATGTGATGGATGAGAAGAATGAGACTCACAAAAACTGAGGCCATGCACCATGCAACAGGGGCAGAAATGAGTCTAGGAAGCCTGCTCTCTGTGCAGTAGTACTGTCTTCACTTTGCCCAATGGCTGCAGTTTCATTTGCCATCATAGTCAGATATGGACTTACAGAAAGAGAAGAGGACTTTGGCTCCAGTCACCTCTTGGTCACTACCTGACTGTGATATTTGGACAGCTGACATATTCTCTGAGCACCAGTTTCTTCATCTATAAAAAGAGAGATGATAATAATACCTCTATAGTGGATACTCATTCAGTTCCTGGAAGCAATGCTCAGATTTTGTTCTGGAAAATCACACATCTTCAACCTCCATACATATTCATGCATTTCAAGAGATCTTGTTTCCACACCTGACTCCAGAAATGAGCCTATGGCTCAGGCCAATCAAACTACTGAATTCACAAGCCTCAAACAGATGCATCAGCCACAGCTGTCCTGGCAAGAGGCCTCACCTCCTCCCACTGGAAGGAAACAGACCTGAGACTGCGGGATCAACCACCACACATCAGCAGAGAGTGAAGCCAACACAGTGGAATCTGGAGCCAAAGATGGTGAGAAATGGAGACTTAATGATACTCTTTGTGTCTCTGATCAAGTTGTACCTAAAGTCTGGACTTCTCAGGGGCATGAGACAAAAACCTTCCCTTTTTTTGCTAAGCCGCTTTGAGTTGGCCTTTCGGTCTCTTGAAAATGAAAAGGTTCAAGACTGATACAATCTCTTCTCAGGTTTGTTGCACTGAATAGGTTATTGTATGTGTCAGCCCTCTGCAAATAATTAAAACCTTTTGCCAACAATAAAAGCAAATTAAAAGTATAATATATTATCAGCTTATTTGGGGGGCATATAACAGTGTCAAAGTATGAAACTGGAATTATTTTAATTTATAACGAGGCAAAAAGAAACGTTACAACCATACTTTAGTGGACACCACATGATTTTCAGGAGCATCGGCAATGTGAAATGTGATACATACAAAAGGCTCAGTTAGTTATAGAAAAGCAGCTCAAACAGAGCATGAATGACAATGACCACAATCTCACACCATGAGGCAACATGGCCACACAGAAGCCACCTGTCTTTAAAATGAGGGAGAAGTCTCTCTTTCCTAAATTTCACTTATAATACTTTTAAAATTTTTTGATAATAACGAAATAAAAAGGGCAAAACAGGTGGGACAGTCACAATGAACAATTAAAAGAAAGGATGGAAACACACAAGTATGTGTGTATTGACTCAAGGGAACTGAAGCAAACAGGAGGTGAAATGAAAAATGGCATCGTATGAATTCCACTGGGACTGAAGTTGTTTTTCTCTAAAGATGACAATGATGACGGACATTTGTTCTGAGACCAAAGGCAAAACACTTGGCACAGTGGCTGGCACCTGGTATGTGAGTCCGCATGAGATGTGCACGAAGCAGACATGACCTTCCCCATTTCAGACTTGAGGAAATTGATGCTCTGGGTGGCCAAGCCATCTGCCCAGTTCCCACAGTGAGGGGCAAGCCTTCATTCCACACGTGTCTGGCCCTGAGTCTGTCCTCTGAGGACTTCACTTCTCTGCCTTCCCATGAAAAGGGCGGGTCTCTAAGGGGAAGTAGAGCCAGGGCTGCTGATAATGCTGCCACTTGAGTTAGTAGTGAATACTCTCATTTTCTCTTTAAAATCATTTTTTAAAAGTTTTCTTTTCTTCTGAATTGATGCCAATGAAGCTCTTGGGTAGACTTGCGGAAGCACCCATAAGTGGTTGCAAACAGTATCACCCTAAACATGAAATCGGTAAAAATAATCAAGGAAGTTATTTTGCAGGAAGTATACATTTCACAGGGATTTTCCAGTTTACATTCACCTGCCCTCAAGAACCTAAAAATATATCCTGACCAACCTTAGACTCTATACTCGAGTCTCTGGTGCCAAACAAGTGACAAACTTGGTGACAAACTTGGACATTTTGAAGAATTTATGGGTTTGGGCCAACACTTGACATTGTGAGGCTTATCAACTGTTCTGAGAATTGGATGGAAGCTATTTAACTCTGACCAGAAAAAAAAATAAAAATACACTTTTTTTTTTAAATTTTAAGGAATTCATGAATCATAGGCTAGTAACCCCAGTTTAAAAGCAGAAGGGAAACATCTGTAAAAAATAGAGAAAACATAATAGGAATTACCCCAGGCAGAGTTGGGCCACTTTAGGAGGTCTTATTAAAAAAAAAATGCCTTCTCTGACAAAGGCCTGCGGTTGAAAAGTGCCAACACCTGAGGGAAGGCAGACAGCCCTCTTTCGGGATGATGAAAGAAGGATAATGTCTTTTCTAACATCTCACCTGACTGAGCACATGGGCCTGAACAGGGATGTGGTGGAGAGAGGTGGGTAAACATGAAGTCCAGCTGCATAGGGAGTAGGGCTAACCAAAAGGGAGCCCACAGTAGTCCTGGGCACTGATGGGAAAAGGGCCTAAGAGCTAGAGAGAACACACCACAGATGATTGTCTCATTTCAAAATCCTGCTCTGAGCTGGCCTTCTGCCCAGGGATGTGGAAGAAATAGCTCTTGCCATTTCCCTGGGACACAGATACTAAGGCCTCCTCTTTCCAAGACTCAGAGCTCATGATAGTAACAGCTTTTGTGAACTAGTCTGGGAACCTCATCCCCAGTTATGACACTGTTTCCTTGGGAAAATGAGTACTGAATTCTAAATCATCTGCTTACTAATGAACTCTCTGTGCTATCACTGTGGGTGTTCTGATGAAGATGTGCTTTTAGGAATTCAAGCCTGAGAAGTCTGCTGTCTCTTGATTCCTATGTACTTTAGAGAGGTGACTGGGTCCTTCCTCCAAAGCCGTATCTCAATGTGAGTCTGCAGCTAATGGAAATTGAAGGTGTTTAGCTGGGTGGTCGCTGCTGCTCCGCCTCCTCCTATTCTTCCTCCTCTGGATGTTGGTTAACAGAGCTCCCACTGAAGGTCATAAGTTTTTGCCTCTAGTGTGTCTCTTTCCCCACCACTGACTGGCTGGCTAAATGGGGGTTTATCACTTAACTCTCTGGTACTTCAGTTTTTATAGCTGCAAAATAAAGTTGAGCTGTGAAGTGGAGAAAATAATTAGGGAGCCGAGTTTCTTGGGAAAATATTAATAATATAAGCACATGGACAGTGTCAGGTATTTTTCTCCTTTCAAGTAGGAAGGAGAAGATTGTATAGCAGTCTGTTAATGAGGTGTTAACTGCATTTAAATGAAAACTTCTTCAGAGAAGAAAGGAAATGATGCTGATAAAAATTAACACTGTATAGTGCCTTAGACTTTCTATGACATTTTAATATTCATTATTTCACTTGCTCTTTAGGAAAACTTGAGAACACTGTACAGAAGGTATCATGTTTGCCTTTGCTTAACCAGTTAGGTGATTAGTGCTCCCACGAAGCCAGATTACTTGTCTAAGGTCATCAGTGAGTAAGGGGAGAGGCAGTGGTCAAAGCCAGCTCTTTACATTTTAACTCAAATCCCTTTTCCAGTTGTTCTATTCCCCACCACATTCTTCCTAATCAAATCTATCATGTAAAGGGATCATCAATGGAGATCATGGGCCTCTGCACACGCAAAGACGCTCTAAGAGCAAAAAACCACAAAGGATTGGGGACTAAGATACATCCTATTCCAACTTATCCTATCTAACAATCCTCATTCATTTAACCTATCCTATACTACTTCAGCAAAGGGCAGGTTCCCCTTTAGGGATGGCAGTGGTGGGAGGAGGCACAAACCATCTTTTTCACAAATACTGCTGGCTAAACATTTGGGAAGATTTCATTATTAAGAAAAGAGAACAAAAATAATTTCATTATTAACAAACGAGAACTCAGGTTACTGTAATATACAAGCAAAAGACAATCTTTTAAAAAATGATCTCACCTGAGAAACATTTTTTTCTTATTTTCTCCATCTTAGTCTAGAAAAACTAACCAACAGAGGACATCTTCACCCCCACTACCAGCATTTTCAGAGGGTCATCCCTCTGCCAGTCCCTATAAGGGCAGGTGGGGATGGTGGCTATCCAAGGACAACAGCCCATCGTAGGCCACTTGCTGGGGGGTGTGGCCCTAATCTATTCCCTAGCTATCTGTTGAACATGTTCTGACCCTGAGCCTTTGCCTTAACTGATTGGAAGGGGACAGGGCAGTCAGCCTTGGGAGGGGGCAAGCACCATGAGAGTTCTTTCACACTGAACAATAGTGTGACTTAAGAAAAGTGTTCTATTTAGTGCTTAAATATTGTCTCTTGGCAGTACGTCCCACTAATCTTTCTACTTAGATGATGCTAGTGAGGACTAGCCTTGTGTGGCTGATGCAGGTCAGCAGAACCTTGACGGCTATTTTGGCCACAACTCAAATGAAGCATAAGGCAGAGAACCCAAATATCTTAGTGGCATCAGCGAAATCCAGCTGCTAAGGGGCAAAGGAAAGCCTACTTCCTACAGATGCCTCATTGTCAGGTGTGCACCGATGGTGTGGCAGAGGCAGACAGAGCTTGGCTGTCCCTTAAACCAAAAGACCATAATTAGGATAATATTGGTCACTACACAGAATAAAAAGGACCTCATATCATAAACTAAAATACATTCCATAAAAGTATCAGAAGAAAATATAAGTAAATATTTATCTAAGTTTGAAAAACATAACACCAACATCATCAAAAGCAGAGATCATTACAGAAAACACAATTCTCAGGATAAACAATGTATCCTACCATATAGCACTGACATACAAGTGAAAGGAAAATGATAAACTCACTGAGAGTTACTTTCCTTACTAGATAAGAAGCCTTCATGTAGCAGAGTTTGTCAAATACAAAATCATCAGTAAAAAAAATGGACAGAAACACATAATTGACAAATAGGGTCCTAGTTAAAACACATACACACGGACCTCAGTTTATTAAGTATGATGTATGAAGAGATACCATCCAGATCATTAGCAGAGACTTTGCATTCAGAGTTGTGGCTAATTTTTATTTTCTTTATATATATTTGGATTAAAAACTTTTGTACAATGAATATATACAATATTGGTCATCAATTATTAGGTAAAATCTAAGTTCATAACATTGTAGAAAATGTGAAATATAAAAACAGCCTCTCTCTACTCAGGGAAATTTCCCTAGTGCTACAGGAATCTCTTGTTAATGTCTTCCATGCAATTTACCACTAGCGTTGTTTAGAAATAAGAAAAACAAAGGCTGGGCCCAGTGGCTCACACCTGTAATCCTAGCACTTTTAGAGGCCGAGGCGGGCAGATCACAAGGTCAGGAGATCGAGACCATCCTGGCTAACACAGTGAAACCCCGTCTTTACTAAAAACACAAAAAATTAGCCGGGCATGGTCGCGGGCGCCTATAGTCCCAGCTACTCGGGAGGCTGAGGCAGGAGAATGATGTGAACCCAGGAGGCGGAGCTTGCAGTGGGCCAAGATTGCGCCACTGCACTCCAGCCTGGGCGACAGAGAGAAACTCTGTCTCAAAACCAAAAAAAAAAAAACAGAAATAAGAAAAATAATTTTTTTTAACTCTGATAGATCATGCAAAACCTGGAAAAGTCATCCACTACTTATTTCATTTTCTAAACACAAAAATAGAGAATTATTTTCTTAAATGATCTGATTTATACTTAAGAAAAAGCTCTCTTAGGAAAGTTAAAGGATTCTGTCATGAGGGTACAAATGTCAGTGCACAGTCAAATGTTAAGTAGTTTATTTCTTCTGTTCTAAAAACATAAGGCCTACAATGTTAGCTTATAATTTCTACTTACATCTTTCTTAAGATCAAATATAACTACCCTGGAAGTTTTGCTAATCACAATTTTTAAATCTGCAAGAAAATTTCTTCTTTGTGCAAAATTATTTTGTAGTTTTTATTTAGCTACAGTTTTATTTGCTTCCTCCAATAGAAATCCCAGGTGAGAAAAGGTTTTTGAGATAATCTGATACCCTCCCCCTTGAATGACAGGAGGGCTATGGCCCACAAAGAGCTGGGTTATGCACAGCTGAGGACTATAACAGCCAAGCTAAAAACAACTCAGCCTTCAGTAGTTTATTATTTTGTATTCAAAAACTAGAAGAAGACTTCTTTACCACTAAACAGTAGTGTGCCTTAAGAGAAGTAGCTGAGTTAGTGCTTCAATATTGTTTCTTGACAGGATGCCCCAGTAATCCTTAGATGATGCTACAGTGAGGACCCAGCCTTGTGTGGCTGGCCTACGTCTGCAGAGTCTTAACAGCTATTTTCACAACTTGACCACAACTCAAAGAGTATAAGGTAGAGAACTCAAATATCTTAATGTAGATATCCACTTGTAGGCAGTAATAGCACTACAGATCATTTTTAATTTCCAAAAGGATCACAGACTTTGAGAGCTTCGGTTTAAACGTAAAAAAAGTAGGTCTGGGGATTTTGGACTTTCCTTCTGAGGAAGAGTAGAAGAGATCCAATGGAACCCTTAAAGATACAGGTGCAGAGTGGAAAAATATTTAGGAAAAATGGAGGCCGTATTTGAATGACATTTTTAGGTCACCAGGATCTCCTTCAGCAGCCTTGATCTGCCAAACTGTAAGCTCCTTGAGGGCCAATGCGCTTTCTTACTTTTCTTTGTTTCCCTGGTGCCTACCAGAGTTCCCAGTACAGAGCTGGGACTTAGCAAATTATGTTAAAATGTGATGGTAAAAACAGATGGGAAGGCTGATCTCCAGAGACTAGAAGGAGTGGCTGTAACTAACACACAGTGAAATAGTAGCTTTGTCCTGACCCAGAAATGTCCCAGATATATACAGAGTTCTATGCTTATTTACACAACTTTAACAAAGAAATAATAGAAATAATAAATAATATTAAATTTCCCAAAGGCTCCAGGACTTTACATCTGAGAAAGAAAACAGTTTCCACATAGGCTCTTGGGTTTGTAAATAAGAAAATATTGTTGGAATGGAATGTAGTTGAGCGCAATCAAAATTCACTTTATGTTCTTCATATTTCTAAGGAAAAAAAGGTGAGGAAAAAACAAACCAAATAAAGGTAAAAACTCAAAAAGACTCCCCAGTTCTATATCTAGCAATAGGTCAAAACGGAGGCTACAAGAGTTTTTAGATTTCTTATGAGAAACTCTAGTAAGAAAAATACAATGACTCATTTCATAATAATGCCCTTTCTTCCCAAAGTACACATCACAGTTCCCACATCCCTAGCACATGGGCACTCTGTGCAGAGGTATTGCAACACAGAGGATCTCCCTGCACCAAAGTCCCTGAGTGGACAAGAGAAACGCCAACAGTGACAGCAGGGACAGACCTCCCTGGTGCTGCGGTGCTTAGGGGCAGCGTGGCTGCATTCGCTCTGCTCCGTAAAGGAGGGGGATTACTCCCTTTGTACTGCCTGATCTGCAACAGCAGTTCTTTTGTGCAACTACCTTTAAGAACTGGGGAGCTAAGTGCAGCTGGCTTCCTTGTCTACAGGTTGAAAGAATCCCTTGACAGAGCAGTTTTGAATAGACGCTCCCAATTGTCACTTAGACATTGAGAAACCCAAAAAAAAAAAAAAAAAAAAAAAGATGAAGGAAAGGGAAAGTGTGCTCTCAAGGCTACAGCACGAGTAAGGCACCCAGGCTGTTGCTCAAGTACTAGTTCACTCCCCTGTCACTTCTGTGGCTGCAGAAGGGTGAGTTAAGTCAACAGTTATACAAAAACAACTGAAGTTTACTGCCAAGAAATCTCTCCAATATAGCTACTGCGGGCACCAATTTTCCCAGCCTTGCCCAGTCAGATGTTCTTGAGAATCGCTATCAAGAGAAAATGACACGGCTCCTGCCCTTTGGTGAATATCCATGTAAAGTGATACAAGAATTCAAAGCTTGAAGGAAGTCCAGGGAACACTCACAGGAGCCTGACATCACTGGCTTTGGGCATTTGAAGTATAGAACAAGTGATAAGAATGCCTTCTCTCAGGCAGAAGGCAGTTCTGGAAGGGAAGGGCTGTTTATTGATCCTTAAATAGCTGAGACAGGCAGACTCTGTAGAGGTCAAATATCAATGAGAATTAAACTACAAGACACTTCTGGTGGAAGGATGGTGTAGTTGGCTTGATGGGCCATTTGTGGGAGAGGGACCTTTACTTGACCTGGGTCTTTTATTGCTTCTAGTAACAACAGGCCTGAGGAAGTGGTGGGCTGGAGGCCTGTGAGGAGGGGAGGTGGCAGAGGTGAGCAGGCTAGGCAGAGGGACACACAGAGCTTGTGCCCAGAGATGAAGCTGTTGAGTAGTGCCAGGCTGTAGCTGACATATGTGGCTGGGAAAATGCGTATGTGAAGAGACAGAGGTGGAGTAAATGAGCAACTGAAGAGACAGAAACTGACCACAACTAAAGACAATCACTCAAAACAAGGAACGAACCTCGTGATGGAAATGGCATTTTCCTCATAAGTTAACATGGTTAACTCTGGTCATGTTATCGCTGGTTATCAGAACATTTTAAAGATAAAGCAACTGAACTCAGTCATGTAAAAGGCTCAGACTGGTGAGATTTTCAGAATGAAAATTCTCAATGTTTAGGAAGTCCTCCAGATTACAGGATTTATATGACAGCCGCTATAGAAAACTTACATCTGTATAAATACCAAGGCCCCTAAGGGGGATAATATTTCATTTGTATTGAGATGTTTTAATCCCTCCTTAATAATTTAAGATACTAAGTATTAATATTGCATATCAGATAGAAGATCTAATTTCTCCTGTATTTCACTTGAAAGTAATAATACTTTCTGGAACAGTTAATTGTTGTTTTCTTAAACCATAGATCAATTTCTTCCTTGCTCTGAATCAGTTAAGCTATATTATAGTTTAGATGTATGCCCATGGCACTGCCACTTTAGTATTTATTAGTTTACGAAGACAACTCAACATCCTGGACATATTTCAAAGGACAAACTTACTGCTTTTCACCAAATTTGCCTCATTCATTTAATGTGTATTCTTAAGAGTTTGACTGATGGATGAAGAAGAGGAGATATGAACCACACTGGCTGTTGCGAAGCGTTCCTCTGCACCAAACATAGACATTTAAATTTAAATACAGGTTCTCTGCTCTTTACTTTTCCTGGGTCTCTACTCACCCTTGTAGCCTCTGAAACACTCTTCTTACGTATTTATTTAAGATGAGATAAGAAGCTGGTTTTAGATGATGTGGGCCAAATTTCAGATTTCATATGGATTAAAAAATAATAAACATCAAGGGTAATCTAATATTCCCATAAATTATTTTAGAAGCATAATAATCATGTCATTCTTCATGGCCCGGTTAATGTCTGCTGGTTTTTTTTTTCTCTTTGTTAAAGATTCAAGTCATATGTCCCTGTTCGTTAAAGATTCAAGTCATACGTCCAAAGATACGGAAAAAAAACTCTGTGTAGAAGTCAGGCAGACTGGACCGTGGCTGCAGCAAACACACACATGCAACAAGGAGATTCTCAAGTGTACATGTTCAGTTTAAAAGACAAAGCAGTCAGCTGCAAATCTGAGTCAGTTTTCTTTATCTATTTGAAGAGACAACTCCAATAAAACAGAAACAGGCCCTGTTGGAGCTCAAGACTTAGCATGAGAAAAGGGAGACAGAGAAGGAGACAGACAGAGAGAGAGAGAGAGAGAGAGAGAAAGAGAGAGAGAGAGAGGGAGAGAGAGAAAGAGAAAATGAACCCTATCAGCTGTGAAATAATACACTGGGGAAAAGTACTGGTTCTCATGAAAATGTCGGTGAATCACCATGGAATAAAATTTAAAAGCCACTGACCCCAATGAAAGCCTCCAGTGGAAACATGTGGATTTCGCTTCATTTCACGTAAAGACTTTTCTTTATTTCATTTAAACACTATCATAAGCACCATCACAGCTTTTGTGATGTGCTGCTTTCTCATTTACAATTGATATGGAAAAGGTACTGCTGATTAAAATGGTCTTCAGGAAAAGAAGAACAATGCACAAATTAGTTGATATAACCATGTAAAACAGGTAGCGCTCTTCTTGTTCCCTTAAAACATGCGTTGAGTGCTCATCAGCTGAACGACAACAGCAGACAATTCTTTTTTTCTATTTTTTGCAGTAACTCAGCATTTAAGCAGACTTATTTGTAGAATTTTTTCATACTCACCAAATCTTCATGCTGATTTGCTAAAAGATCACGACTGAATGCAAGCTGACTGACACAAACCACAAATCTGTCAGGGAATACATGGAGTTCTGTATAAAATGAAGAAAAACGAGTTTAAAGGCGTCAAAACACTCTAAACACAGAATGGTTGTCCCAGATTTTTGTTCATTTTAAGTTACTGCAATACGCAGTAACAACAGAAAACACGCATCTCCCCTCTCCTCCCATCCTTTCAGCGTTTGCCAGCAATAGGGCAGGGTGAGCGCAAAGCTCTAGGGAGAGCTGACCAGGCTGCAAATGGGTCCACCTGCGCCCCGGGACCATTACATTGCAGGAAACCCCCAGGCAGAACCTCTGCAGCCTCCCCTCTGTGTCAGTTGGCTGTTTGCTGATTAGAACTCCTATTTGGAAAATAGGATCAATGTTTTCAAAATGAGCATGTAAGACTTATAGAGGAAGAGGAATATTAGATAAAATCTAAAAATGTGACCTATCAATGTTTTTCCTAGTTACTTTACTTATCATCTCCTTGGTCAGCTAGTCTTAGAGAGGTCCCCGGCCCTGGAGGGCAAACTACTAATCTGAATCAGGCTGGGAAAACAGCAGCTTCTCTTAGGAATTAATGAACCAACTATTAAGAAAATGGATAAATATATAATAAAGATGGTAAAATTACACCATATTCATAGTAATCTATTATTGCTGCTTCTTAAAACAAAACCACAACTTCCCATTGGGAAAGACTGAATGAATCACTGAACTGGACTCCTCGGCATTCAATGAAAGGAACACAAGGTAGTAATGACATCTGGATCTTTCCTTCTCTCATCTGTCTGTCCATCCATCCATTTGTTCGCCAGCCTCCAGCTACCCAGGCGTGATGTCTGGAGTGATGCTGAGCTGATGCCAACAGTGTATGTTCCAGGTGGGTGGGGAGGGGCTCTTCTCCCTTTTTCATACTTGGTTGTACTGCTTGAATATTTTTATGATACACATGTCTGATACTTGTGATAGAAATCAAGTCATTTTTCTAACAAAGAAAGCTTCCCTCTTACATGAGACCAATTTTTTTTTAAAGATGGATATTATGAATCAGGTGAGTAAAGCTTTTTAGGTACACTGCACATGATGGCAATGACTGTTTGAGGTAATAACGTATCTCAATTTGATATACCGCTTAGAAGCCAAGCAAGAAGGTGTCAATTGCATGGACACAGAATTTAAACAAGTTACACCTTATACTACTAGACTAGCTTAAATGATCCCAAAAGGCCTAAGGAGTTGTTGTTCCAGTAACAGCTCTCTCCTTATCCTGTCAACCACTGCTGTCTCCTTGGCAGTCACCCTCCTTATTCCAAGTTATCCTATTCAGAACAGCAGGTTAACAGTTCTAAAAAAAGAGCTCCACTCATCCTGCTCCAAAACCTACCATGGCTCCCCAGTGCCCAACATTCAAAGCCCTCCATGATTAGGGATTAACCTGTTGTTCTGGTCTCACTCCCAATTAGTCCTCCTCATGAGGAAAGCCCCCATTTCAGGTGGGGGCCTGGGCGTTTTTAAACTTTAATCCCATGTGGGTATGATATCTGGCTAGGTGACTAGAGACGGACTTTGAAAAGCCGGAACAAAATTAGCAAAGCAATTAATATTTATTCAGTAGTTCTTAAAAGATCTCATTGAGATAAATGGTAAATAGCCTTTTTATCATTTTATGGGAGGGGAAAATGAGCCACAGAATTCATTATTTGTCCACCTTCCCCCCACAAAAAAATCATAAAATTGAAATACAACAGTTTATTAGTGGATCAGAACTGGAATTCAAAATTATCAGTTCTATCAAATAATTCCTTTGTATTTGCATTTCTTCCTCTGAAAAGTAACAATGTTAGAATGGCAGATTTTAAACATTTTGGTGCCAGGTATTAACAGAAAGCAACTTCTGCACCCTTTTGTTCTGTTTAGGTCATTATTGAGAGTTGCATTATTTTAATATTTAATTAAATATTTAGGCAATGATAGTCCTTATCATAAAGGGTACAGATACAAGGTTAGCTGACTTATTTTACGAGAGAGTTGAACAAAGTGGAAGCCCTGTTAAGAAAGCAATATATCTGAGGCTGGGTATGTTGGCTCATGCCTGTAATCCCAGCACTTTGGGAGGCCAAGGCGGGAATACAGCTTGACCCCAGGAATTTGAGATCAGCTTCAACATAGTGAGACCCTTTCTCTACCAAAAATTAAAAAAAAAAAAAAAGAGAGAGAGAAAAAAATTAGCCAGGCATGGTGGCACACACCTGTGGTCCCAGCTACTTAGGAGGCTGAGGTGGAAGGATCACTTGAGCCTAGGAGGCTGAGGCTGCAGTGAGCCATGACTGCACCACGGCACTCCAGCCTGAGTGACAGAGTGAGACCTTGTCTCAAAAACAAACAATAGCAAAAAAGAGAGTAATATATTCGAGCAGAGTTTATAGTTAAGAAAATGCAGATAATCATGAAGATTCCACAGCAAACCTCTACACAGTTAATTTTTTAAAGTTCCTATTTCATGTCTTATATATATATATATACTGAAATCGTCCATGGAAGGTGACCTACATTTTCTTTCCAGTGCTCAGATCAACCTGGAGAAAGATCATTAGCTTCTGACTTTACTGTTGCTGGCTGGACAAGTTTGAAATCATATCCTTAGGGGACATCTAGACTTGGGGAAGTGACGTGGGAAAGTGGCCTCATCACACACCTAGGGAAAGCTCTGAGAGCTCTGGGCTGGGAAAGAGCTTTCTTGTGTACACACCTGCTCCATATGCCAGGGCCTTGGTGTACACAGACAATACTGAAGTGATTCATAGTTCAACTGTGTTGAGTCACTCTGAAAACTCAAAGAAAGTGCTGAGATGCATCAGGAAAGGAAAGCATGATGTGGCCCGGCTCAGTGTTCTCAGAGAGGCAGTAAACACAGTACAAGCTGGGAGGAAAGAAATCACAAACTTTCGGACACACTCAAGGACATGAAGGCAATGAAACAAGCAGGACTCTCCATTCCTTAATTTTCATCCCTTCTCTATCTAGGGCAAGCAGATTGTGTGAAATGTCTGATAAACCAAGAAATCGGCTTCTTACCAGCATTCTGTGAGCTCCTGATGCAGCGAAGACGTATCCCTCTCTTGAGAAAATAGGCTGTGATTTGAAAGCCATAACCTGTAAAGTGAAAGGGAATATCACACTAAGTTAAAAGTTTGTTTGCCACTAAATCTCAGGTTTGGCCCGGTGCCTGCCATATAAGGTGCATTCAGTAATTATTTAGTAAATGAGGCTGCGCACGGTGACTCACGCCTGTAATCCCAACACTTTGGAAGGCCAAGGCAGGCGGATCACTTGAGGTCAGAAGTTCGAGACCAGCCTGGCCACCACGGTGAAACCCTGTCTCTATTAAAAATACAAAAACTAGCCGGGTGAGGTGGCGGGCACCTGTAATCCCAGCTACTCAGGAGGCTAAGGCAGAAGAATTGTTTGAACCTGGGAAGTGGAGGTTGTAGTGAGCTAAGATCACTGCACTCTAGCCTGGGTGACAGAGTGAGACTCTATCTAAAATAATAATAATTAGTAAACAAAAGAATAAAGGAATTAACAGAGGGCTTCTCTTGAGAGGTAAGGGTGAACATTACTACCTTGCCTCTTCCAGGAGGCCTGACTATGACGCCTGGCATAGTCCCTACTCCCTGAAGCATCTCAGCTACTTCAACTGTAAAATGAAATAAATGAAGAGGTCTAATGTGCCTGAAAATTAGAACTTTCAGATGGGATAATTCAGTTGGAGCTTGCAAATAGATCTTAGCCACCTTCTGATACTCACTGCTTATTAGCTCATAAAAAGAAGCAGTTCATACCTATTTGAGCATGGATGTATTTTGCCTATAAATAAATTAATTCAAGTATGTCAAAATCTTTATATAGAATGAGATGAAAAGAAATGTGACATGAGTAAAAAACTAATTTCTCCAACTCACCAGAGTGGCCTAAGTGAAAGAGACAGAGCATTAAGTGTTGGCAAGAATGTAGGACAACTGGAATTCTCATACGCTGCTGGCAGGAATACAAATTGGTACAGCCACTTTGAAAAAAATGCTTGAGTATCTAAAGCTGAACTTAGGTATGAAGATACAGTGTTCACAATAGCACTCTTCACAACAGTCTCAACCTGGAACCAATGCAAATATCCATCAACAGTAAATTTTTTAATGGGGATACAGTCACACACTGAAATACTATATTGCCTCTAAAAATGAATGAGCTACAGTTACAGGTAATAACAGAAATACATCTCACAAACATAATGTTACATGAAAGAAGCCTGACCCGGAAGAGTAAATGTCATGTGTGAAAATGGAGACATTATCATTCATGTTACAGGGTGGCAACAGATTTTCAGATGGGTCACAGAAAGTGCCAGCTTAATTCCTTCCTCCCTCCCTTCCTCCTCTCTTCTGGCTTCCCTCCAGGTATAAACTACTTTATTGATGATTTTCCTAAAATCATAGTAAAACTGTTCCTGGTTATCGCAGTCAGCAGTCAAGTTATTTGGTAGAAGAATCAGAAGCAAAAGGTCCACCAGAGCAGGGTGAGGGTACCCCTGTGTCAAACTGGAGCGGCCAAGAGTTGCAGGAAGTAATCTCTAGGACTGTCAGATTCTCCAAAGTCCATGACTATGGTTGTTCTGCAATACCTTAGGTAAAGAATACAATTAAAGAAGTTTCCACTTTCATATTCAGTATCCTTCTGACACTCCTGTAGAAAGACCCAGGACATCAGTGACCCCAGACTTGATGCTGTCTAAACAAGCGATGGTTCTGACAGAACAATTGCTTTAGTTGTGCAGATTGTGCAATAACAGTGACATCTATGAAAGGATAATCTCTGGATTTACTGAGATAAAATATATTTTTTCCTAACACACTTGAAAATAGATTGCATTTCAGTCATGTGGCTTTCTTCTGCTTAAAATGTCAAACAAAATATACACACCACTGACATTACTCTGAGTGCTTTAAAACAAATATGTTATTTCTTAGGTCACTGAGAGAATGGAAGTCATTCCTACATCTGTTTATTTGTCCAACTGCTGAGGGAAGAAGTGGAATCCTTAACAATTTGCGACTCACAAACACATATAGCAAAATTTAAAAGTGTTTTTCAAGTATTAATTTATAATGCAAGTCTTCCAAAGAACTGAGAAAAAAATATATAATATCTAAGTTATTCTACCTTTGCTGATCTATAGGTCTAAGCGATTAAGATTCAGGAGGCATGTTCAAAATTTCAAAAATATTCTTCCTATACAAAATCTTTAGCAATAAAATGTTATTATCGGTCCCAGTGTGGTGCTCATGCCTGTAATCTCAGTACTTTGAGGGCCCACAGTGGGAGGATTGCTTGAGGCCATGAGCTCGAGACCAGCCTTCGAAACATACTGAGACCCCACCTCCATTCAAAAAATACAAAAAAACATTAGCTGGGCATGGTGGTACATGTCTGTAGTCCCAGCTACTCAGGGGGCTGAGGCAGGAGGATTGCTTGAGTTTAGAACTTCAAGGCTGCAGTGAGCTATGATCACCACTGTACTCCAGCCTGGGCGACAAAGCAAGATCCTATCTTAAAAAAAAAAAAAAAAAAAAAAAAAAATTATCAGGAAGGGGCTACATCTGAAGTTGACCATGAAAGCTACAGTTTTGAGTCCAGGAAGCCTGGTATCTGAAGATACTATTTGAGTGATAACTAAATCCTATTTGGACTGCTGAACAATCAAGTCTCAGTATGACACTTTCCCCTATAGAAAAAGAAAGCAGTAAAAGGCAGATTTCAAGTGATTTGTTACGGAAATTAGTAGGAGAAATTAGTTTATTGAAACCTTGACCCCTACACCTCCCACTCCTAGGACAGAACTAGGTTAAAAGGAATCATTTCTAAATGGCATATTGTTATTAGTGGTTTCAGTGAAAAACCTGCTCAAATGGCACCTACAAGAGAAATGGCAAGTTTAACATGTAAAAAAGATTTGCACCTGCTTAGTCCAAATTCCACTGGTCATATGAAACTTTATTGTTTAATGAGAAACTTAAGGAGAGATTAAACACAAAAGGTACTATGTCAGTTCTTATGGCAAACTAAATTTGATATACAAACAGAGAAAAGTATTGGTGCTTGAAACATACTGAACTGAAATGCTTAGGAAGATGTATTCCATTTATTTATAGATAACAGGCAATGATAAAGACTACATTCTTATCTTTGCTCTTAATGAAATCGCCTTCACAGAGTTCAGGAAGCCAATGAGATTTTGTACTTACCCAGGGCTAAAGCAAAGTTCCACTACTCTCTAAAGCTAAACAGCAATTTGGCAAAGAATCCAAGAGGCCTTTTGCTTCTCCTACTTGGGGCACCAGCTCCCAGCTTGTTATGCTGGCATTTTAAATGCAGAAAACTTGTCAGTAGAGCAAATGGAAATCATAAAGTGATCATCTTCTCCTTTGAAAACTACTGGATGACCGTATTAAGAGTATAAGGCACTTGCAAATCACATTTCAGTATGCCTGTTTTCTTGCTGGCAATTGTGGTCCTCCTAAATCTGAGAAGGCTGTCTTTAGACACAGGAAGAGACCTGGGTTAGAGGGAGAGAAAGCTTTGCAATAGAAACATCTTACCACCAGGCGTCTGTGGATATGTGCATTTCCAGAAACAATTGTTATTTTTATTTTTGAATTGCTTAATGTAACACAATCATCTAGTTTCAGCAAGATCCCATCTTCTCCCCTGGCCCCCAAGCAGCCCCAAAAGTCTCCAGTTCTTGTGCCACCATTTGCTCTCTGTATGTCGTAAAAAGCTGTTGTACTTCTCCCTATCCTTCTACAAACAACTTCCAAAGCGGCAATGAAGCCTCAAATGATTACTTTTTACCACACTAACTTTCTTCTGGCTTACCTAAGTTGTTCATCAAAAACTATTAAGTCTCTTTAAAAAAAAAATGGGGAGGTGATCAGTAATGCTTATGAAAGAAAGAAAGGACAAATGAGTCCTGCTACTATTTTATTTCATATTCTGTCTAAAATAAGCTGCTCCAAAATGGCTGTACTAGAAATTTGCAGTCTTCATAAACAGAAAGGCAAAAATTACGACAAAAAAACTCAAATATGAGTTGAACAAATTCCATCCTGGCTTAGCAAGGCAGTAGATTAGTTTCAAGTAGTACCGTGCTCCAATGAGTAATGGTTTTAAGGGAGGGGTCATTTATTTGGGTTGTTACAGTTCACAGTCCCAAGACACTGAGAGCAAATATTCAATGAGAGATTTTTACTGTAAAACTATCCAGCCTCACTTGTTTTCCAGGGGATTCATAGCCAAGGCGACTTGAGCTTCCCCACAGCTGCCAAGGGGAGTCTGTGGTCTGGTGCGTAACAGTGGGAAGCCCTCTCCCACAGCTATTACGAGACCATTCATGGAGGAGCCTGGGAAAATGCCTCTATGTGGCTTGGTGAGCCATCAGGACCTCCGGGCAGGTGAACTCTACTTCACTGTGGACCCCACCCACCACCTGTGTGGCTCTCTTCCAGCAAAGCCTCCTCCCAAACTACAAAGCAGGTTCAGGAAGACCTACGATGCCCCTCAGTATTTCTCTCCCTGAGATGACTCCTTCATTATTAACACCACTTAGATAATCTGAAACATTTCAAACATTCAGGAAACTAGAAAAAGGTCAGGAACATCCCAAAACCCACCATCTAGATTCAATAATAGTTAATATTTTGCCTTATTTCATATACATATTTTATAAACTCTTTCAAAGTAGACATCATGAAACCTTACTCCTAAACATGTGAGCATAGCTCTTGAGCAACAAGGAAATCTTCCTTCATCACCACGACACTATTATTACAACTGAGTATGACATTATCGATCAAATAACCATCTATATTCAAATTTCTCCATTGTCCCAAAATGTGTATCACTGATCTGATTTTCCTTTGAATCGGATCCAACCAAAGATCATGGATTTTAAGAGATGTATTTGCTTACATCTTCTTTAATCTAAAATAATCTCCCTTTACCTTTTAAAAAAAGAACTCTGAACTTTGGAAGAGGATCAGGCTAGTTGTGTTACAGAACAAACCCACTGTACATTTGAATTTTTTTTTTTTTTTTGAGACAGGGTCTTGCTCTGTTGCCCAGGCTGGAGTGCAGTGGTACAATCATGACTCATTGCAGCCTCAACCTCCCAGGCTCAGGTGGTTCTCTCACTTCAACCTCCTGAGTAGCTAGGACCACAGGTGCATGCTACCATACCCATCTCAGTTTTAAAATTATTTTTGGAGACAGGATCCCTCTATGTTGCTAAGGTTAGTCTTGAACTCCTGGGCTCAAGTGATCTTGCTGCCTGAGCCTCCCAAAATGCTGAGATTACAGGTGTGAGCCACTGAACCCAGCTAATTTTTTTTTTTTTAACCTCAGTTGCCTAAACACAAAATGTCAACCTGTAAGCTCTTTTAAAATGCCATTTATTAATTTTGACTTCTCCTTTAACTGCTTTAGGAAATTACAGGTTCAAACTAAAGTTATAATGACAATGCAAAGACTGGCATACAGATGACTTGAAAATTTGGTCCTAATGATAATTTCAAAGAAATCAAATTATGAATTTGTAGACACTTGAAATTTTGGTGAAGATAAGCTTACTTAGGTAGGTTGGATAGTGGTCTGATATTTGCTTTAAGAAAGGGCACTTTGTCACAATCAGATTACTATATGCTAACCTGGAAGCAGCTCTGCATTGCACGCCAGTTCAGACATGTGACTGTTTCCAGTCTGAAGTCATGAGTCAGTTCTCAAGCTTGGTTGTGATTTAATAAGAGGACAGGAAGAAAGAGGCTGATACCAACTGAGTACTGACAGTATCTTGGGTATTAGACTAGACTAGGAACATACAACATATTTAAAAGATGAAGAGGCCAGGCGCGGTGGCCCTCACCTGTAATCCCAGCACTTTGGGAGGCCAAAGTGGGCAGATCACGACGTCAGAAGATTGAGACCATCCTGGCTCACATGGTGAAACCCTGTCTCTACTAAAAATACAAAAAAATAGCCGGGCGTGGTGGCATGCGCCTGTAGTGTAGTTCCAGCTCGTTGGGAGGCTGAGGCAGGAGAATCGCTTGAACCCGGAAGGCAGAGGTTGCAGTGAGCCGAGATCACACCACTGCACTCCAGCCTGGGCAACAGAGCAAGACTCCATCTCAAAAAAAAAAAAAGAAAAAAGAAAAAAAATGAAGAATATGTGTGCTTTCAAGCTATCTCATTAAGGAAAAATGAAGTTGTAACTCTTTACATTCCAAACTGTGTCACTCAGAAAGTTGCACTTTGTCCTTATCAAAAGGCCTAGGGTAGAAAGGGTAGGGAAACCATGAGTTTGATGCTGTCACTTCAAACATGAAGACAGACTAAGTATGAGATGTGGCCTGTGAAAAAGCCTTGATGGGGCCTTTGGAAACATGTTATAGGTCCAAGTGTGACCTCCTCTATTGCTGGTGATGGATGGGGTTGGAGGAAGGGGTTATTCTGTAGGAGCTGAAAACCAAGGGTTCTGTCACAAGTTTAGGAATATACATACAGGATCCTAGTCTAAGACCACAACTGGGAAACAATTTGGGTGGGTAAGTGGAATATTTGATCCTAGGCTAAAAATTTCACTTATTATCCAAGACATTTAGAGATTCCAAAAAGGTTCCCTTGAGATAGCATTTCATGTCCCTAAATAAGGACAGTACTAGACTCTGAGTCACAAAAAAGCTATGTCTATTTAATGCCAAAACAAACGGGGCATGAAATGTTTCATGAAAAAAAATAAAACTGTGAAAAAATAATTATTTATAAAATAATTCTTTGGAGCTGAATTTATTTAGAGAAAAACACACATTTTCTACCTGTCACCCTTTTGACTTTGTAGGTAATGCCAGAGGACACATGTGCTACAAATTTCATTTTCTATGGGATCCATCAGAGATTGTTAACATGGAATAAGAAAGCTTTTCAGAGGAGACAAAAATTTACAATACAACAAATTGAGAAATTATCACTTCAGATTTCTTCCCCATATTGCTTTTCCACTTTTTTGTTTATTACAAAAATGCCCCTAACATTAAATATGAAAACCATGTTCGGATAACACACAAACATAGATGAAATGAGCATAGACGAAATGATATTCAAAACTCTGGTTCCCACAATCATAACTCTGCCAGGCCATGCATAATGATAAGAATAATATAATACTGTGTAGTTATAAAACTCAAAGTTCTCTTTAAAACCCTTCACTCGTCTTTAAATAACTATACATAAAAGAAACAGAGATTTTAATAAGCCTTCTAAATGAGGTAGCTGGTTGTTTGAACTGTTTGTTTTTTAAGCAAGCCCCTCTGCAATAGATTTCAAATTTCCTGTGCCTACAGAGGAACACCAGATGAAGCATACCCTCTGTGGTCTCCCTGTCTTGCAGGGGGTCCATTTCAACTCTGAGATTCTAGATCACGTGCAACGAGAAAAAGAGTTCACGAACCACTGGACTATTCTAACAGGATCATGGACCTAAAAGACAAGAAACAACCTTGGGAAGTCTCCTAGTTCATTTCCTGTTTGTCAGCTAGGACCACATTAAAACCATCTTTTAAAAACAACACCAAAATGCAGAGCGAGAAGATGCTATACCTACCTATGTGCCACTTTATCTGTCCTTTATATGAACTGAGGTTGCAAACTTAATGCCTAAGGGGTAAGACAGGTAACAGGAAAAGGGCTGGGTTCTGACTGGAAAACTGGAGAGAGCTCAGGACTTATTTAAAGGGGACAGCAGTGATTTTCAAAACCAGCCATCAGCTGCCATCAGAAACTAGGGCACAGGGGTACCAGAAAAGCTGGAAATCCAAGTTTTTATGTGGAATCTCTTCAAATTTTAACTCTGCAAACAATTCAAACTTTTAAAATATATTGTGTGGTCCAAATAATATGTCTCTGAGAGCCAATGTAGCTTTCTATTGTCAGTTTACAATCTCCAACCTAAATTCCTCACACTTCAGTTGAAATTCTTTTTTGTGTGTTTTTGGCAGAACTAAAGGAAAGCTGGCCACTACCGAATGCTTGAAGATAGGTATTCAGTTTCAATTTAGTTATTTATTCTAAGCTAAATAAACCCAGGTCCTTAACCTTACTAAACAGGGCATGTTTTTCTACATTAAAATCATCTTTCTGACTCTTAAGTCTGACATTAAAGATACTCAGCCAGACGTGGTAGCTCACACCTGTAATTCTAGCACTTTGAGAGGCCAAGGCGAGTGGATTGCCTGAGCTCAGGAGTTTGAGACCAGCCTGAGCCACACAGCGAAACCCCATCTCTACTAAAATACAAAAAATTAGCCGGGTGTGGCGGCATGCTCCTATAATCCCAGCTACTCAGAAGGCTGAGGCAGAAGAATTGCTAGAACCCGGGAGGCAGAGATTGCAGTCAGCCGAGATTGCGCCACTGCACTCCAGCCTGGGCGACAGAGCAAGACTCTGTCCCTAAAAATAACATAACATAACATAACATAACATAACATAACATAACATAACATAACATAACATGACATGATACTCAGTTAAGGGTTTGACTCAATATGGGGGAAAATTAAAAGATTATATAATTTTAGAAATAATTGTATAAATGTATGGGATCTGCATTAAAAAATTACAAAGCTTTCATTAATTAATTAGGAAAAGGTCTTGGAAAGATTAATATGACATGTTCTCAACTGGAAGGGCTAACCATCATAAAGATGTGAATTGTTCCCATATTTATTTAAGAAATATGTACCGAATACCTATTATGTACCAGACAATTCCAGTCAAATATCACAATGAAACTGTTATTTTGTACATGTGTAAGGGGAGGAGGCAGTTTAGAAGTTGCAAAAAATAATGCTAAATTTAATCTAAAAGACAAGAATAGTTAAAAAAATTCAAAGTAAAAAAATGTTTGTTTCTAATTAAAAGTAACATAGACTCAATGTATTTTTAAAAATCTAGACCAAAAAAAGTGTAAAAAGAAATGAATCTTCAACAATCCGACCACCCAGAGACCTCTGTCACTTCGATTTTTGCTATCTTCTAGGTCTGTTCTCAAAATATATAATCACATATACTTTTACTTCTTTCTACAAAAAAGAAATCATGGCCGGGCGCGGTGGCTCAAGCCTGTAATCCTAGCACTTTGGGAGGCCGAGACGGGCGGATCACGAGGTCAGGAGATCGAGACCATCCTGGCTAACACGGTGAAACCCCGTCTCTACTAAAAAGTACAAAAAACTAGCCGGGCGAGGTGGCGAGCGCCTGTAGTCCCAGCTACTCGGGAGGCTGAGCCAGGAGAATGGCGTAAACCCGGGAGGCGGAGCTTGCAGTGAGCAGAGATCCGGCCACTGAACTCCAGCCTGGGTGACAGAGCGAGACTCCGTCTCAAAAAAAAAAAAAAAAAAAAGAAATCATATGATTAATGTTGTTTTATAACCTGATTTTAAAAACCTCAGTGCTATGAACATTTACTTTGTGTATGATACCATTTAGAAATCCATTTTTATTATTTCCCAAATGAATAATAAATTGAATATTCAACAGAAGATTCCCACTGATCCCTGGTTGCCAGTTCTGTCATACACAGACCTCTCTTTCTGACTCCCTTTATTCCATTGGCTTATCATCAGTCAGTTAACACTATGTTAATTACCTGAGTTTTATGTATAAAAAATCTTAATCTAGTAGGGCAATTTCCTCTCCTGACTCCCAACATTATTTTTCTTCTCCATCAGGAGTACTTGAAGTTATTCTTGGCCTTTTATCTTTTTATTAGCTTGTCCAGTTGCATGAAAAGTCCTTTTGGGGTTGGATTAGAAAGACCTTGAATGTATAGATCAATTTGGAGAAAATGAACATCTTTATGATAATGAGACTTCCCATACATTTGACATGGTAAATCTAATTATTTTTAAGAACTTATTTAATATCTTTGAATAAAGTTTTTTAGTGTCGTCATGTAAATGTTATCTCCTAAAAACTACATTTTTTTATTTATTAAAAACTACATTTTTTTTCTTTTTCTTTTTTGTTTTTTGAGACGGAGTCTTGCTCTGTCGCCCAGGCTGGAGTGCAGTGGCCGGATCTCAGCTCACTGCAAGCTCTGCCTCCCGGGTTTACGCCATTCTCCTGCCTCAGCCTCCTGAGTAGCTGGGACTACAGGTGCCCGCCACGGCCCGGCTAGTTTTTTTTGTATTTTTTTTAGTAGAGACAGGGTTTCACCATGTTAGCCAGGATGGTCTCGATCTCCTGACCTCGTGATCCGCCCAAAAACTACATTTTTAAACTGCCTGCTGTTGTAACTGACTTCTATATGTTGTCAGCTGAAATGCCTATTAAGTCTTTTTTCCCCACCTTTATTGGGGTATAATTGACAAATAAAAGTTGTATACATGTAAGGTGTAGCATATGATGATTTGATAAATGTATCCACTGTGAAATGATTACCACAATCAGGCTAATTAACACAACTATCACTTCATATAGTTTTCTCTCTTTTTCTTGCAGTGAGAACATTTAAAGATCTCTCCAACCAAATTTCAAGTATACAATGATAGGCATCACAGGGTACATTAGATTCCCCAGAACTTCTTCACCTTATAACTGATAGTTTGTGTCCTTTGCCCAACATCTCCCCTTCCTTCCCTCATTGACCCTTTCCCCCAGCCAGACTCTGTCCCCACCCCTGCCTCTGGCAACCATCATTCTACTCTCTGCTTTTATGAATTAGGCTTTTTTAGATTCTACATACAAGTGAGATCACACAGTATTTATCTTTCTATGTTTGACTTACTTCACATAGCATAATGTACTCCAGGTTCATCAGTGTTGACACAAATAGTGGGATTTGCTTCTTTTTTTTATGGCTGAATAATGTTCCATTGTATATATACAGCACATTTTTAAAGATGCTAATTTCATTTCCTTTGTATGTATACCCAGAAGTGAGACTGCTGGATCATATGGTAATTCTGTTTTTACTTTTCTGAAGAGTCTCCATACTGTTTTCCTTAATGGCTATACTAATTTACACTCCCATCAAAATTACACAAGGGTTCCCTTTTCTCCACATCTTCACCAATACTTGTTATCTCTTTTTATAATAGCCATTCTAACAAGTGTGCGATGATATCTCACTGTGATCATAATGTGCATTTCCTGATGAAAAATTACGTTAAGTACCTTTCCATATACCTGTTTACAATTGTATGTTTTCTTTGGGAAAATATCTATTTAGGTCCTTCTCCCATTTTTGATTGGGTTTTTAATTTAGTTGTTTTCTTTCTTCCTTTTCCTTTTTTTTTTTTTGCTATTGAGTTGTATGAGTTCCTTAATATTTGGATATTAGTCCCTTATCAGCTATATGGGCTTGCAAATATTTATTCCATTCTATAGGTTACCTTTTCATTTTGTTGATTGTTTCCTTTGCTGCACAGAAATTTTTAGTTTGATATAGTTGCTTTTGTTACCTGTCTTTTGGGGTCATATCCAAAAAAATCATTGTCAGGACCAACGTCAAGGAGCCATTTCCCAACGTCTTCTACTAGGAGTTTTATGGTTTCACGTCTCACATTTAAGACTTTAATATATTTTAATTTTTGTGTATGGTATACGATAAAGATACAAGTTCATTCTTTTGCATATGGATATCCAGTTTACCCAGAACCATTTACTGAAGAGACTACTCTTTCCCCATTTTGTATTTTTGGTGCCCTTGTCAAAGAATAGTTGGCCATATACACGAGTTTATTTCTAGGTTCTCTATTTTGTTCTGTTGATCTAGGGTCCATTTTTATGCCAGTGCTATTCTGTTTTGCTTGCTATAGCTTTGTTTTAAATTTGAGTAATTTGTATGTATATCTATTTTAGACTTTTCTGCATATACAATCATACCATGTACTAAAAAAGGGACTTTTCTTCATCTCCAATTTTTTCACCTGTATATTTTTTTCCTCTTTTATTCTTTGGGCTGGAACTCCTCCATTAGAGTGTTGAATACTGCTGCTGGTAGGCATCTTTTGGTGCTCCTTATTATAAAGCTAACACTGTTAATGTTTCACTCACTACTGAGAACATTTGTCATAGCCTTTTTGTAGACATATTCCTAATTTTCTAAGAATTTTTATTATAAATAGTGGTTGCTTTTTCTGTACCTTGTACAATTGTTATATGCATTGCTCTTCTTTAATTTATTAATGTTGTAAATATTACAAATTGACTTTTAATGCTGAGCCAACTTTGTATGATACCATGATTTTGTTTTCTACATTGCCAAATTTGGCTTGCTAATATTTAGTTTAGGATTTCTGCTTTTATATTTGAGTGAGATTGACCTGTAATTTTCTTCCCTTTTATTATCCTGGTTTTTTCTTTTCTTTTCTGATCCTAGTTTTTAGTGTCAAGTTATACTAACCTCATAAAATGAATAGGAAATGTTAATGTTTATTCAAGTACATAAAACTGGAGTTACCTAGTTCTTAAATTTTGGGGAGAACTATTCTGGTAAAATATCTAGACTTGGTGCTTTCTTTTTTAATCAGTGATTTAAATTCTTTAATAGAGTCTATTCAGGGTTTATATTTATTCTCAGCTCAGATTAACAATTTATATTTTTCTATGAATTTTTCTATTTTACCTTAGTTTTCAAATTTATTAGCATGAAGTTGTTCTTAATAGTCTTTCATTATTTTAATTTCCACCTAATTTAATTGTCTTTTTTTCATTACTAATATTTCTATTCCTAACCTAATTATATCTTTTTTTTCATTACTAATACTTCTATTCCTAATATTTCTTTTCACGTTTTTTCCCTCTTTATCATAAATTACTGCATACCTATCATTAACAAGCTGTTAAGCCAAAATAAGCAAGAAACCATTAGTCTAGGGTTGTTTCTGTACCAGGAACCCTTACATAAATGAACAAACCAAAACTTAACTTAGAGGCATTCCTTGTGACTGATTAATTTTGAATGGAGCTTCAGCCAATTGCAGATAACCAACTAGCAAATTCATTACATTAACTAGGGACTTCCTATTGAACCATATCCAAATAAGGCAAATGCCTAGCTATAACCAATCAAGTAATTTCTTTATTTTGCCTCCACATTCAGCCTATGAAAGCCCACTGCCCATACTGCTGGAACGGAGCTCTCAGAATCTCTTGCGGATTTGAGTGTTGCCTGATTCATGAATTGTTATTTGCTCAAATAAACTGTTATATTTATTTTGTCTAAAGTTTTTCTTTTAACAAAGTCAAGTGGGAGAAGGCAAGGATCATCAGTAGCCATAGGACTAATGAGAGAGAGACACAGTCAAGGGACACTTTAGAGATAAAAATCAGAGACAGGCTTAGTTGTTAATGAAACGTGTTCAGAGAAGAGTGATGACAATGACAATATTTTTTAACTTTGTTGACTATATGAGTGGTAGCTTCCTAAGGAACAGAGAGGATAGGTAGACTTGGTAAGATAATAAACCAAGTTTTGGAGATGAGGATCAGTGAGATTTCTAGGTGAAGCTGTTTGGAAAGCCAATAGAAATAAGGTGTGCAGTGGCTGGGCGTGGTGGCTCATGACTGTAATTCCAGTATTTTTGGAGGCCGAGGCAGATGGATCACCTGAGGTTAGGAGTTCGAGACCAGCCTGACCAATATGGTGAAACTCTGTCTCTACTAAAAATATAAAAATTAGCCAGGTGTGGTGGTGTGCAACTGTAGTCCCAGCTACTCAGGAGGGAGGCTGAGGCAGGAGAATTGCTTGAACCCCGGTGACAGAGGTTGCAGTGAGCCGAGATTGCGCCACTGCGCTCCATCCAGCCTGGGTGACAGAGTGAGACTCTGTCTCAAAAAAAGAAAGAGGGAAAGGAAAGAAAAGGGGAAAGGGGAAAGGAATAATGGAAAAGGGGAAAGGGGGAAGGAATAACGGGAAAGGGGAAAGGAAAAGGAAAAGGGTGGAGTTCAGTGGAAAAGTCACGGCTGCAGATCTACTGAAGCAACTCTGGCTAAAGGGAAGAAAAGCCCATGGCAGAGCATGTCAAGTGAGAGATCAAACGGCAAGGGCAAGGGCAGGACCACTGCCCAAGAGTCAGCAGAGAAAGAGGAGCCCACATGGAGTAGTTAGACCAGAAGAAGGCCAGCCACCACAGTCAAGTCTTGGAAAAGAGAGTTGAAAGATCAAATGCCAGAGAACATTAGTGACAGCAGAAATAGAACAAAATACTCAGCTGGCAACTGAGAGGTGATTGGCAGCATTTCGGAGGTAGCTGCAGGGTGGAAGAATAAATGAGAGTATGAAAGACGACACAAAACGCACACATCTGTTCTGGGAACTCTGCAAAGATGAGAAGCAGAAAACACAGGAGCTTCAGGGGGAAACATTAAACTAAAGAAAGATCACTGTGTTTCTTCTTTCATGTCACACTCCTGTTTTTGTTTCCCAGTTCCATGCTTGCTTGCTTTCTGCCTTTTCTTTTTAAGTAGTCTGTTTTCTATTCTACATTTTCTATTCAGCATTTGTCTGTAACAAACATTCCTCTTAATTTTGTCACAGTCATTTGGAATTTCTACTCCATTTTATAAGGTACTAGGTCTTTTACCCATTTTTGATGCATTCGCTCAAGTTATGGATGAAAACACTACATATTCCTAAAACTTATCATCTCTTCTACTTCTTCCAGTTATTAAATAATCCACTATCAAGCTCAAATAAGCATCTATGTACTAGTCTAGGGTCTTTCCGATTCCCAGTCATGAGTCCACTGCCCATATCTAAATCACTCGGGAAATTTGAATCTCCAAGGCTGAGGTCTTTTCCAACCATACAGATTCCTGGATCCCCATGCCCAGAGAACCTGGGGTGAGAGCCAGAGAACTACATTCTTTTTAAAGAGCTCCAGGGAATTCTGATGCTCAGACACGTCTGGAAGTTACTGCTCTAAATCTTATTTTGTTGATTTACTGGTATGTTATAATGAAATTAGTAGTGAGAGTCTTATTAGAGTAATGGTAGTGCTCTGCAGAGTTCTTAGAAGACAAAAACAAAATGTAAGCTCTGTCAGTGAATATAAGAGATTATCCTAGTTCTTTAAACACAAACAGGCCTTTAGCTGGACTCTATAGCAACAATGAAGAGGCAAGGGGAGAGAGCTAATTTCTAAGGCACTCAAGGCCTAAACTACTGAAGCAATTTATGAGAAGCCAATGCATATTAGCTCAATTATTATCACTCCTCCAGAGAATTTAAATGAACAGATCTCATGCCTTTTTTTGTTTTCTTTTCTTTCTTTAATTTTGTTTTAACTACCTGCTGATTTGCGTTTTCATAGGAAAAAAACCCCACCATATATATGCTTTTTATTTTTATCTCCTATTATACAAGTCCTTAAGAGTTCACATAAGATGTATATTGGGCAGATATATAAGCCTTATGACGATAGGTATGCAATAACTTACAATCATTTTAATTAAGGTCCTCAATTAGATCTTACATAGACTCAGATTTAAAAAGGAACTATGTATACTAATACCCAGGTTTTATTCTGAAACATTACCTCAATATATTTACCTTAATTGCCTGAATTAGGCAAAGTTTCAGAAGATTACATAAAGGAGTCTTTTATTTTATTTTTAATTAAATTAATTAATTAATTAATTTATTTATTTATTTTTGAGACACAGTTTCGCTCTTTTTGCCCAGGCTGGAGTACAATGGCGCGATCTCAGCTCACTGCAACCTCCGCCTCCTGGGTTCAAGCGATTCTCCTGCCTCAGTCTCCCAAGTAGCTGGGATTACAGGCATGCACCACCATGCCTGGATAATTTTTGTATTTTTAGTAGAGACAGGGTTTCTCCATGTTGGTCAGGCTGGTCTTGAACTCCCGACCTCAGGTGATCCGCCCGCCTCAGCCTCCCAATGTGCTGGGATTACAGGCATGAGCCACCACGCCCAGCCACAAGTCTTTTAAATTTTGTTTTGCTTAAACAGTATTTACTAGTAATATAAATACCTAATGAACAAATCTAAAATACTGATTAATTTTAAAAATCATAAAAAGCTCCATTTTCATTGTATATACATTGTTAGCATGAAATTAGAAGGGATACAACCAGAAATCATGTGCTGCCAGATGAGATGCAACAGAAAAAACACCCACCTCCCACAAAGTATTCTCACACAAGGGACCCAAGCCTCATCAGGCCTGTGATTCTAACCACCAATCTACAGAAAATATAAGGGGCTGGAAGAGGCAGGCTAATGCCACCATCCAGATGCGGCCAGCCAAATCCAAATGTGGGAAATTCCAGAGGACATTTGACCCACTTTCTTAAATAAACAGATAGAAAAAAAACTGGGGAGGGGGGGTTCCTATAGGTTAAAGGAGGTGTTCTTCTATGATAAAGAGAATCAACCGAGTGCAATGAATGTGCACACCAACCTTGTTCGGACCCTGAATAGAACAATTCAACTACAAAAGAACTGAAGAGACATTCAGATAAATCTGAAGATGGACTAGATACTTGATGACATTACTTTATTGTCTTTAACGGCGCTTTTAACATTTTAAAAATCACTTCTCTTTTAGAGTTATGTATATTGAATCATTTATATATAAAATTTAATGACATCCAGGATCTACTTTAAAATAGTTGGGGGAGGAGGGAATAGATGAGCATATAAATGAAATAACATTCTCTATATGCTGTTTAAAACTGGGATGCTGATGACAGATAAGTGGGGGTTCATTACATGATTCTATTTTTGTATGTATTTGAAATTTCTGATGTTTTAAAAACTGAAAGTATTCTTTTAAAGAAGATTTCTTTGTAAAAAAGAAATACCATCATGAAAATATTCAAGGCCTTTAAAGATGATACATTTTTTCTTCTAAATATTTATATTAATATAGACCTTCCTCCAAAGTCTCAGAACATAAATCATATTAAAGCTTGCTTTTATAGGTAATTTCCTAACCATGAAAATAACATTTTACAAGGAAGGCAAAAGCATCTTTTATTATGTTGTGAACTATAACTATAATGTTTAGAATAATTTTTCTAAGTAGATAACAATTTAAAGGAAATCTAAACAAAAATGATCTAATAGGTGATTGTAAAGCTCTTATCTTCCTTAAGCTTAAATTATCATACCATTGTAAAATAAGAACAATAATTTCACCTTGAGATTTTTCAACTAGTGGCCCAAGATGAAAATACAGATTTATAGATACATAGTTATAGACACATATATGCATATTGTGCAGAGTCAACCCACATTACCAACCTGTTAAGCATGGAATAGAAAGCGCATCATTCTATAAAAATATCGCCTGGTAGTAAAAAGGGCTCATCTCTAAAAGCTGAATTGGGGAAATCTGAAAGAGTAAGATAAAGGAAACCTTACTGCTAAAAACGTAGAATGCAGGTTTAAAAAAACGGTTTAAATATGTAACCCAAGCAAAATGGAAATATCAAGGAAATACCAGGAACAGAGGGAATTTAAAATAAGAGTAGGAAGCCAATAGACTGACACTCTAATGGCCTATGGAGAAGTGTCAGATCAGGTGTCTGGGAAGGTCTAAAGCTGCATCCTGCCTGTATCCTGCCACCTCTCCAAGATCCTGGTCCCCACTCACTGACAGAAGTACACACAGTCCTGTCATTCCATGAAAACTTCACTTTCCTTTTATTTATATATTTTTCCTTTTGTGGCACACTAAGAATTCACCATTCCCTGGGGCCTCACAAAAGCCCATAGCATTTTATTATGCCACATTTCCCAGCTTCCTGGAGATCCACCCCACAGAATCACTTTCCATCACTGTCCTTCCACTGGTACAAATGCAAATATTTTCAAGGCATTACTCAGCTCAGTCACCCCACTTCAGGTGAAGATGTTTCCAGTTACAGGCAGCTTTGATGGTGGGCAGTGGCGTGATCATAGCTCACTGCAGCCTCAAACTTCTGGGCTCAAGCAATCCTCCTGCCTCAGTCTCCCAAGCAACTAGGACTCCAGTTTGCACACCACCACACTCAGCTAATTAAAACAAAAATTATTTTGTAGAGATGGGGTATCACTATGTTGCCCAGGCTGGTCTTGAACTCCTGCTCTCAAATGATCTTCCTGCCTTGGCCTCACAAAGTGTTAGGATTACAGGTGTGAACCATCGCACCTGGCCTCTCCCTTTGTTTTACTAGAAAGTCCACATGGTGTGAGACTTTTCTACCTGGCATTTGCAAATACTTGCTACTTTACAGTGCTTTGGGGTCTCTGAAAGAGGATCCTGGAAAAAGCTCTGAGTTATAAAGCAATATCCACACAATCAAGGGTAAGAATACACTACATCTTGTTCAAACTCAGGCATGTTCTGTCTCTCTCTTTTCTTCCTGGACTTGTGCATTTCACTGGTTTGCTAGGTTTGTCTTCATCTTTTCTCAGTGGCAGATGTCTCCCACCAACTCTCATCTCTAAGGTTCTGCATGAAGTCAAATATCACTGCTTTTCAGGGTTTTCTCAATACCAGCCCTGCCCACACCCCCTGCCATCAGCTCCCTGTCCCTCCATCTTGCCCCATGGTCTCCCCAGGCTGCTGCTGCTTTCTACCACCAGCAGCTTTCCACCACTTCAGCTTTCTACCACCAGCAGCTTTCCACCACTTCTGGACACACTGCTACTCTGCTTATTTGCATCATTCAAACCCCTTCTCCATGCATTAGAGCAAGTCTCACTGTTTCTCAGCAGTCTCCTCAAAACAGCTTTTCTGGAAAAATACTTTTTTGGGGCTCAGAAAAAAAAGTTTCCTTAGAAATGGCATTAAGGCCAACGTTGTTAAACAAATCTGGGCTGCACACATTTGTCTGGAATTATATGTCAATCATTTCTATCAAATATCACATTCATGGTGAGCTATTACTGAGTTAGCAGTTTGGCAGCAAATTGGAGTATACATTTCTGTATATGTGAGGCATTCCACTAAGAAGGGATTTTACTCTTTCTTAATCTTGAAAATGATTTCAGTAGAGGAGTTCTAGGAGCCAGTATGAACAGGAAATGGTCATGCTTTTTTCATTCTGTCAAAAACCAGGTGCCTCTCAAATAGTAATAATCAAACCAGAACCATCCAACTCATGCCACTTGCACACTTACCACATGTAAGGACTATGTGAGGTCCTAGGGGTGCGAACAAAAATGCTCTGCTCCTGAGGGACTCAACTGAGGGCAGAGGGAGAGACAGAGGAGTTAAAGGTAGGATGGTTACATTGTAAATGCTACTACAACAAAGGTATGCATAGGCAACTGCAATGTAAAAAACAAACAAACAAACAAAAAAGGACAAATCTAACTAAACAAAGAGGAGTAACAAATCAAATTGGGAGGAGGGAGATCCCCAAGGATGGGAAACATTCAAGCAGAGGATTAAAGCATGAGGAGCATTCTGCTGGGACTGAGAAGCAGAGGGCACTGCATTCATATCTGTGCAAAAACACAGACAAGTTCTGTTGGCTCCTGGGAACCCTGGTAGGGTAGGCTGTGGCCTAGAGTTCAGAATAATAGAGAGAGATGGGGGACAAGCCTGGAAGGGTTAGCAAAGGAGGTTAGATTTTAACCTGGCCTCAACTTTAAAACCTGAGGCAAAGGATTCTGAATGAGAATTAAAGACCCATGAGTGCCTTCAGTCATACCCTGAGAATACTGGTAACTCACTGTGGTTTTTCTGCCTATGAAGACCTGGACTATAATGAGGATCATTTTTGTCTTCACTGATTTGGTTAAAATGGAACAATTAAAGTCAAGAAATTTGTGAAAGATTTAATTTAATCTAAATCTCTAGAGAAGACCACTGGCAAAATCAATGGTACTTTATTAATTCATTAAAATTCAGATATTTATAATAATTTAAAATCATGTTTGCACTGGCTAGGTTAAAACAGATTATTGATCCTAACCAGTAAATGCCAGTTTTGACTCTGCTGGGAAGAAAGAAAAAAAAAAATAGTTCCATTAAAAGAATGGGAGGACAATTTCAAATTTACTACAAAGCTACAGTAATCAAGACAGTGCAGTATTGGCATATGGAAAAACATGTAGAAACAGACTTGAGGCTGGGCATGGTGGCTCATGTCTGCAATTCCAACACTTTGGGAGGTCGAGGCGGGCAGATCACATGAGGTCAGGAGTTCGACACCATGGCCAACATGGTGAAACCCCATCTCCACTAAAAATATAAAAATTAGCCGGGCATGGTGGCGGATGCCTGGAATCCCAGCTACTCAGGAGGCTGAGGTGGGAGAATCGCTTGAACCTGGGAGGCGGAGGTTGCAGTGAGCTGAGATCACACCATTGCACTTCAGCCTGGGCGACAGAGCGAGACTCTGTCTCAAAAAAGAAAAAAAAGAAAAGAAAAAAGAGAAACAGAATTGAGAGTCCAGAAATAAACACTCACATTTACTGTCAACTGATTTTCAGCAAAGGTGCCAAGAAAATTAAATGAGGATAGAATAGTCTTTTCAACAAAAGGTACTTGGACAACTGGATATCCACATGGAAAAGAATAAAGTTGGACCCATAACTCATGTCATATATGAAATTAACTCAAAGTGGATCAAAGACCTGAATGTAAGAGCTAAAACTATAAAATTCCTTAAAAAATAGATGTACATTTTTATTACCTCGGATAGGGCAATGGTTTCTTAGATATGATATCAAAAGCACAACAACAACAAAATAGATGAATTGGACACCATTAAAATTTAAAACTTTTATGTTTCAAAGGCCATCATCAAGAAGATGAAAAAGAAAATCCACAGAAGAAAAGGAAAATGTTATAAATCATATAACTGATCAGGGATTTATATCTAGAATGTTTAAAAGTACTCCCATAACTCAATAAAAAGACTAATAACCTAATCAAAAAATGGGTTCAAATCCTGAACAAACATTTATCCACAGAAGATATACAAATGACTAATAAGTACTTGAATAGATGATAACATCATTAGCCATCAGGGAAATGGAAATCAAAACCACAATGAGATTAATACTTCATACACACAGGAGAGCTATAGTCAAAAAGACAAACAGGTGTAGCTAAGGATGTGGAGAAAACGGAACCCTCATACACTGCTAGCAAGAACAGAAAATGCTGCAGCTACTTGGAAAACAGTCTGGAAGTTCGTCAATATGTTAAACATACAGGTACAAAATGACCCAGAAATGCCATTCGTAGGTATATATCCATGAGAAATAAAAACATATGTCCACTCAAAAACCTGTACACGAATACCCACAGTAGCATTATTCATCATAGCCAAATGTAGTTAACAACCCAAATGTCCATCAATTGACGAATGGACAAAATGTGGTATATCCATACCATGGAACATTATTTGTAATAAAATGAAATAAAGTACTACCGGTATGTGCTATAAAATGAATGAACCTTGAAAACATTATGCTGCGTGAAAGAAGCCAGTTATAGGGAACCACACAGTGGATGATTCTATTTGTATGAAACGTCCAGAACAGGCAAATCCATAGAGACAGAAAGTAAGCTGGTGGTTGGTTGTCTGTGGCTGGGGTCTTGGGGAAAATGGAGAGTAACTGCTAATGGGTAAAGGGTTTCTTTTGGAGTGATGAAACTGTTCTCAGATTGATTCTGGTGATGGTTACACAACTCTGAATACATAAAAACCATTGAACAGTATAAACAGGTGAATTGTATATGAATTATATCTCAATAAAGCTGTTATTTAAAAAATGAGAAGTATTCTTCAGCTAAATGGATTGTTGACAACTATGTTCCTCATTTTTAAATCTCTCAACTAAATAGGAAGAATGAGGCTTTCCTGTAAGTGAAAACGTCTGAGATTTAAAAAATGAGATATGTCATTATTCCGCCACACTGATAAACAACAAGAGGCTACAATGGAAATACAGAAACAATCTTTCTCATCATTTGACTGATTCAGCAAATGAATCTATGAGTATTTGATGGTGAATTCTATAATTTTCCAATAGTAGGCTTCCTGGCCCTACAGTCATCCTAATTAAGTTTCATTGTTGTCATTCATTCATTTATTATTATCATTAAAGAGATAGGGTCTTTCTCTGTTGCCTCGGCTGGAGTACAGTGATATGATCATAAATCATGGCAGCCTCAAATTACTGGACTCAAGCCATTCTCCTGCCTCAGTCTCCTGAGCAGCTGGGACTAGAGGCATGTGCTGCCACACCTGACTAATTTATTTTTATGTTTTTTTGTAGAGACAGAACCTTGCTATGTTGCCCAGGTGGATCTTGAACTCCTGGTCTCAAGCAGTCCTCCTGCCTTGGTCTCCAAAGTGTTGGGATTAAAGGGGTGAGCCATCGTGCCAGGCCTTATTGTTATTTTTTAGTTGATTAGAATACTGTATACTACCACAGCCATCCTAAGTTTACTTAGCCTAATTTTCCCTGTTATATAAAAAGCTAGAGGAAAAAAAGATTGAACATGCTAAAAATGAAGGGGGGAAAGCATGAAAAAGCCTCACCACAAGGGCATTATTTATAAAGCCCGTAAACTCTTGTTATGAAAACACCAGTATTTTACTAAAATAAGGGTAAACTTAAACAATACAAAAATCTCAGTCTTCTAGAAGTTCACACTTCCTTGAAGGGCAACCAAGAAGTTGTTTTATTTTCAAATATATCTAATAAGGATTTGTTAAGTTTTTTAAAAATAGTTTCTATTTAAGTGAAGCTTTTGCAAATCATTCTTGTAAATAATGAGAATTTCTTTCCCTGAGGGGAATACTTTCTACTTCAGTGTTTATAAGAATACACAGGGTTAAAACCATGTAAAATATATTTTCTCACAGTTGAGGGAGAAAAAAAACACCACAAATAGGAAACCAGACAGCTAGGGGGGTCAAAACACTATACTTCCAGGTCAGACTTCTGGTTGCAATTAAGTAAAATTCCTGAAAATATTTGTAAGGAAATCATATTTTTGGTGTCCCCTTTCAGGCCTTGTAACTTTTATTTTCTTTAGCAGCACCTTATATTTGTGGGTATATACTTATCCATTCATTAAATACACACACACAAACACACAAATATACACATTTACTTGGACACATACATTAATCTATGACCCAGAACTGAAATTCAATCTTGGTCTAAAACTTAAAACTAGCATCTTTTCCAGGCATTCATTTTTTATGCGTGAGATCATGTGGAGTTAGTTTTGTTTTTGCTTAATGTAGGCATGGATAATTTTCTCAAGACATTTCACAAAATAGATCGGGCCAAGTTTCCCATTAGGTTACGCGGTTCATGATCAAATAATTAAAATAAATGCGAATCTGATGGGAGTTTATGCTCTACGTAATAAGAGCATTGTGGTAGAACAACAAATATAATCAAGCTATATAATTAGGGGTACCTGAACAGTTATTCACCATGCCTCTACTCAACTCCCTGGGAACAGCCCAGGGAATCTTAATGCTTCACAAGGAAGCACCTCACTCTGAATCTGTGGCAAGTTCACTTACAGACAGTATAAATGTCTATTGTACGAAAGGGAGTCAATGCCCCTGCCCAGTTTATAGAAGTTATTATAATGAATATAAAATTCTTTTGATTATGAACAACTGAAGAGGTTAACTAAAATATTTAGTAACCATAAAACTTCACAGTTTTAGGTTATCCACTTTTATTCTAAATAATTAGAATAATTAGGGTGTCAAGTTAGGGAATTTGAAAATGAAAGCTCTCTCGTTTTTCATCATCACTTGGGTTAGAATCCCTCAAACTTCCAAGATATTCAGGTAGCAAATCACAGTCCCAATGTGTTAGACCACAGTGTACTATCCCAAACAAGGCCTCTTCACTCATCCTTCATACACTTCAAAATCAAAGAGCTCTTACTGATATCTAGTCTGTAAGATAACTAGTATCTATTTTCTCTTTCAAGCTTCCTTATGGGTGTTAAGATCAGGAATGTGAAACTCAATTACTAGAAATTTGAAAATGTGGGCATTATGATGGGAGGTCCTGGCCAAAGGAGAAAAAAAAAAAAAAAAGGAACAGACAAGCTGGTGAATGCTACAAGTACTTTCTAGATAAGAGAAGGCTTTTTATTGCTAAGGTGTAATGGACCTGAAATTCTTGAGAAATTCTTGAGAAACAAACAGTAGATGCTAAGGTAAACAGTTCTCACGATACCTTGTCATCCAACATACTAAAAATGTGTATGTTACTCCTACGAGAAACGGCCACTATTATATTGGGGGGTGGGGGGTAGCGAGAGCTTTCCTTATTATTAGTGTCTGTCAAACATAGGAGGAGTTGCTGCCTTCTAAGACTTCACCTGGAACGTGTCAAAGGAAAGTATAGCCTTGTAGGGGTCTCACTGTCTCCCTATATGCCCCAGCCCTCACCCCAAAACATACATACCCAATGCTATGTGGCAACTAAGCCGTTCAGACAATATAAAACCAGTGCCCCAGGTACTATGTTCCCAACATGTTGGTAAAAATGACTTTCACTGGGTCAGGACTATTCTCCTCTGCTGGGTAAAACGGAACTGTAGACCTCCCATCCAGTTGTCATCGTCAGCAATACTGTGACCAAACAGATCATCAAAGAAAGGTTTTTAATCTCACCCAACATCAATTTAAGGGCAAGTGATTTTCCTTCCTATTACTTTCCCCCTGCTCCTAGCAGGGCAGGAGTGCCAACCAGTTCTACCTGACCCCAATGGGGACCTGTCGTTGGAATATGTAGTAATAAGTCATCAGTCTTCATGGAGCTAATGAGAAGGCAGGGCTCTCAGCTAACTGGGACAACTCGTTAAAAAAGTCTTGCGGTTGCGCATGGTGGCTCATGCCTGTAATCCCAGCACTTCTGGAGGCCAAGGTGGGTGGATCACCTGAGGTCAGGAGTTCGAGACCAGCCTGGCCAACACGGCAAAACCCCGTCTCTACTAAAAATACAAAAATTAGCTGGGCGTGGTGGCACGCGCATGTAATCCCAGCTACCTGAGAGGGTGAGGCGGGAGAATCACTTGAACCCAGGAGGCGGTGGTTGCAGTAAGCTGAGATTGCACCACTCTAGCCTGGGCAACAAGAGTGAAACTCTGTCTCAGATTAAAAAAAAAAAAAAAAAAAAAAAGTCTTGCAAAGCAGCATTTGATAACAGAGATCTTTCTAGAATCCAAGAGTCCTGGGGTATTTGGTAGAGCAGTTGTGAGCTTTCCAGTTCCCAGATATGCAGAAAGTCTGGTTGTAAATGTGAACAAGCCCAAGCAGACAAAAAGTAATACTGGGGTTGTGTCACCATAAAAGCTCCATCAGAACTGGCATTGTAATTTGAAGCAGAACAAAGGCAATATGAACTTTGTTTTATGATGGAAAAATTGTCTTTCTGATCTGTGGGGTAGTGGGTTCAGATGGGTGAAGTGGGAGAGAAAGAAGCAGTATGTTCACAGCAGGCCAACAGGGTCATTCTAATAAGGTTTATACTTACATGGGAAAAGTCTTGTAATGGTTCAAATTGAAGTTTGACAACCTCTGGTCAAAAGAATCCTAACCTTTCTGGAAGACTTGTACATCAAGTTTTTTTGAATTTTAATGTCTTGTAAAATTTAAAAGTAGACAAAGGATCAGTCATTGCAACTCTGGCAATGTCCACAACAGGTGATGATAGCAAGTGGAAACATTACCCTTAAAAGTTTAGAAATTTTGTTTACTTTCCATTTACTGTAATAAGTGGTTAGAGAAGTTTCCCCAGTTTTTGAGAAAGCAAAGAATTGTGTGTTGTCACTGGTGCTTTAGCACACTTTTGGTAAAAAGCATAAAACTTCAAGTTTTACAAATTACCCATTCCTGAAAAAATAATCTTTGTTGAAATTGTAGCACATTCACCAGACAACTTATAGGCATTTGCTTTCTCATTATTGCCCTTTTAAGCTTTACATGTGTGGATAAAAGCCTATAAAATGTTTTGATTGAGTACATTATGGGAAGAAATGTAAATAATAACCAAAGCTATTTAAACATGTGTAAAAAGAAAACACGTTTCCACAGTGCTTTATGAGAGAACTAGGGAAATCCACTTCTATTTGTAAAGGGCTGTGAATAGAAAAAAAACAATGTCTAAACAGTAAAAATATTTAATAGAACAGCAGATAACTGAAAATGTGCTGTGCAGTTTTACTGTTTCTAAAACCACATGAGTGAGTATTTCTTCCCCTCTTAGTCCTCCTCCACGTCTGCTGTGGAAGTCAGAGAACTACCTAGCTTTCTCTGTGACTGCGGTACGGTTCCATTCCTATTGTGCACGGGTGTGTACAATAGGAGCACATTCTAACTGCCCATTGTAATAACTGACTCGCATAAAAAATGACTCTTAAAAATAGAATTACTTGTCAAGGGCCTATGTTTATTTAGGGATCACAGTGGTTGGATGTACAGTACTTGTTATTTTGTTGTTAATGCGTGAGAAAAACACTGACCAAAGGGAAGTCTACGGATGGTGTTTTAGAGCAAGTTTTCATTGTCCTCCGAAAATGCATGAAGGTTTGTATGGAGGAAGGGCTGGGCTCTCAAAAGGGAAAAAGTATTTCACTTCTGAAATTTATTTTAAATAGGAAAAGGCCCTGTTTTCAAAGGGCTGGGAAAATAAATACAAAACAAAACACCACATACACAAATTTGCACTCGCGGGGACGCCGGGGAGAATGGCTCACAATGAGCTTGTGTCTGAAGAGCAAGGAGAAAGCTTTTTTTGGCAGGTATCATGCATCGGGTGTTGGGGAAAGTTGAGGAACATTTCTCAGACAGAGGAAAGAATAGGAAAAACTTGCTTGTTTTGGCAATACTTGTCTTTTTCTTTTTTGCCTCTTGTCGTGTGAACATACACTGATTCCCTAACGTGGTGGTAACGTGCCCCACCACAGAATGCTGCTTGGGAAGTGCGTGTTGACGAAGAGAGAGAACACCTTGGTAATTCGGCCTTGAATGTTCATCAAAGACACCTCAGATGCCACAGAAGGGTGAGCAGAGGGCTAGGTACTTTGGCTGCAGATGTAAGCTAAGATTTTAGAGGAGCATTCAGCTTAGAAGAAATGCCAAAAAGCAGGCCACTGCAGACAGAAACCACAGTACCCAGGAAAATTTAATTTATTTTATGGCATTTTCCAAAGGACTGGGTTTCTTAGATGTTAACTACAAGAAAAGGTTATACAGAATAGAATAATAGGCAGTAAAAAAATTTACTGTTACTGTTCCACAAACAGAAAAATGTCCTGAACCCTATTTAGACAAAATGCATTGAGGCAAGTGCTTACAGCTGGAAGATGAGCTGTGTTTGGGGGTCTATGTCTCCCTTTCCATCTTGTGATCAGAGAATAGAGAATATAAACTTTAAACCAAGATACCCACGTGGTAATTCAAGCAGAATACTGCTCCTAGTTAATTTAAAGACAGATGTGTTTTTATGATTAGAGGAAAATTGTATTAAAACAAACACATAAGCATACAATACTCTCCTTAATAGGGATACCAAAGCAATGAGGACAAACCCGGTATCAGACAGTGGAGTTTTCATGTGGCCTCTGACACTTCCTAGCTACTATCTGATCTTTGGGCAAGTTACTTGAACTACAAATCTGGCTCTCATCTGTAGAGAAAGGGTTCTAAAGCTTAGGAACGGTTAAAACAAGGGTTAAGAAGGCTGGCTAGAAAGGACTGTCTCAGGGATCTGCCATAGGTAGGTGGAAGATCTAACCCAGAGTCAGCATTCAAGGGGTGGACACTCGGTAACGTGTACCTGGGCAGGGTAGTAATACTAATGAAGACCCGGGGTGGGGTAGGACTAGAAGGGAAGGTGTTTCCTGTCCCTGGAGTCAGAAGATATTGCAGCCTAATCTTACACTGGGGTAAGTTGTGGTTTTGACTTTCTGAAAACCAGACGAGAAAAGCTACTTAATAATTTGTAACTCATAGGCCACTTTCATCCTGCGTTTTGTGCAAGGGGCAAGAGATGCTGCAATGGAAACATGCTGTAAAGTCTTGGCAAAGAAAATGGAACCTCGGAGTTGTCACAATTCCTTTATTTCTCCCAACACTTGTGCTCTGACACGCTCTGCGGTGGTTGCTGAACAGGACAAGACTCCTGTCCTCAATGAAACTGAAGTCTATCTGTGAGGCAGGAAAGCAACGGGAACAATGAGTGCCACTACTCCAGAGGGTGAGCAGGGAGACAGGAAGGGAAGTGCTCCTGAGAGAGAAGCTACATAGAATCAGATAAGGTTCCTTGGAGGAAGTGAAACCTGAGCACAGGCTGGAGGATGAGGAGGGCACAAGCAGGGGAGCAGAAGCAGCGTGTGCAGAGGCCCAGAGTGAGAGAGCACCACACTCTGGGGATGGCGTTAGGGGAGAGTGACAAGCTGATCAATGATCATGGGCACTCCCTGGATTTGCTGGCCAAGGCCATCCGGGAATAATGACTCCTAGTCCCTGGGGAGAGAGGCTCCTCCTGAACTCAGCCGACCGCAGGTCTAGCCGGAAGACTGCCAAAGCCTCCAGGTCCTGGGTAGCTGGCTTGCTGAGCATACTCCTAAGCAGCCAGACTGCTCGGTACTTGAATCTGGGACTCAAATGTTTGCCACCCACAACTTGACAAGGTCACTTTTATGCTTGCCCAATAAAAAAGGCTGATGCAGGACAGGCGTGGAGGCTCATGCCTGTAATCCCAACACTTTGGGAGACTGAGGCAGGAGGATCACTTGAGCCCAGGAGTTCCAGACCAGCCTGGGCAACAGAGTGAGACCCCATCTCTGCAAAAAAATTTTTTTTAAATAGCCAGGTATGGTGATATGCACTTGTGGTCCCAGCTATTCGGGAGGCTGAGGTGGGAGAATCACTTGATCCCCGGTGGTTGAGGCTGCTGTGAGCCATGATCATTCCTCTGCACTCTGGCCTGGGCAACAGAGCAAGACCTTGTCTCAAAAAAAAAAAAAAAGTGTGCATGGGGCTGGGCACGGTGGTTCATGTCTGTAATCCCAGCACTTTGGAAGGCCAAGGCGGGTGAGTCACTTGAGTTCAGGAGTTCGAGACAAGCCTGACCAACATGGTGAAAACCTGCTTCTACTAAAAAGACAAAAGTTAGTCTGGTGTGGCGGCGGGCAGCTGTAATCCCAGCTACTCGGGAGGCTGAGGCAGGAGAATCACTTGAACCTGGGAAGCGGTGGTTGCAGTGAGCTGAGATTGTACCACTGCACTCCAGCTTGGACAATGAAGCAAGACTCTGCCTCAAAAAAAAAAAAAAAAAAGTGTGTGTGTGTGTGTATGTGTGTGAGATACATGGGAGCACACCTTGGTACATGATGCCTAGAGAGTACATGATCTGTCTGCATGCCGATCTGTGTGACAATACCAGCCTGTGCCAGGTGATCCCCCTGCACTCCCCAGAACTATTTGCAAAATGGTGTGTGGCTCAACATGAGAAAGATATGCTACCAAGGCTACTCCTGAGTGGGTAGCCACCTTGTGGGTCAGGGGTGTCCCCCAGGGAGTGAGAGTTACTTGCAGAGAGAGTTAACAGCCAGAGCAGATATGATGTCTGCACAGTACCAACGCTCAAAAGTAAAGGTGGGGCACTTGGTAACTGGGAGACTAGAAATTTATGGTCAATTTAAGCACATGGTTGGGCAAGTCACTTGGTCTACTGGAGGGCCATGATCCAGTGGTGACCCTGGTCGGAACCCTTTCAGAGTGGTTCTACCCAGAGATGTTTTTGGCTTACTGGTTAATTGATTATGTCCATAACTCCAAATAAGATGGAGAACATACTTAGACTCTACTTAAACTGTATGTTACGGGGTGAGCTGTGCACACCCCTGCCCAAATTCATATGTTGAAGTCCTAAATCCCAGTACCTCAGGATGTGACTATATTTGGAGATTAGGTCTTTAAAGGGGTTAACTAAATTAAAATGAGGTCATCAGAGTGGGCCCTAATCCAATCTAACTGGCATCCTCATAAGAAGAGACAAAGACATTTATAGTGGAAAATCATGTGAAGACAAAGGGAGAAGACAGCCATCGACAAGCCAAGGAGAGAGACCTCAGAAGAGACTAACTTGCCAATACTTTGATCTCAGACTTCTAGATAAGACAAGACACAGGCATTTATAGAGGAAAACTCACGTGAAGACACAGGGAGGAGACAGCCATTAATAAGCCAAGGAGAGAGGCCTCAGAAGAAACTAACCTTGATCTTAGACTTCTAGTCTTTAGACTTTGAGAACAAATAAATTTCTGTTAGTTAAGCCACTTGGCCTGTGGTATGTTATGGCAACCCTAGCAAACCAATACACTGTAGAACAGGAAAAAAAAAAAATCTAGATCTAGGCTGTGCATAGTGGCTCACGCCTGTAATCCCAGCACTTTGGGAGGCCGAGAGGGGTGGATCACCAGCCTGGCCAACATGGCGAAACCCCATCTCTACTAAAAATATAAAAATTAGCTGGGTGTGATGGCACGCACCTACTACAGCTACTTGGGAGGCTGAGGCAGGAGAATCGCTTGAACCTGAGAGGCAGAGGTTGCAGTGAGCTGAGATTGCACCACTGCACTCCAGCCTGGGCGACAAGAGTGAAACTCAAGTCTCAAAAAAAAAAAAAAAAAGAAAAAAAAAAATCTAGATTTGGTGCACAGGGACCTGACTTGACTTGAGCCACCTTAAAGGAGAGCCATAGCCACCTGGCCAGTCTCCAGATCTGAGTCAGTTCATGGACTTATTTTCTCCTCGAAAGGAGAGCCAGGAAGTCCTCAAGTAAGGACCTTTCAATAAAGTTACAAGCGCATCCTTTAAATCTTTCATGTGGGATCAACAGAGATTACCAGGGTATTTGCACAAGGAAAAAAGGGAAATATCTGAACTTTTGAGGAGGATTAGGCATTGGCTCTGAGATAATTCTTGGGTTCCTGATTACTGCTGTGATCCACCAGAGGGTGGCATCTAGAAATGTGGCTTAAATTCATCTCATGAAGGGCACACCATGTCTGTAAAAATCTGCAGTTGTCATCCCAGTTGCTGAGTGTATCCTTGGGATAGGTTTATTCTGCAACTGACAGAATCCACAGTTGGAATTCATGTCTCAGGGAGTGAGAACTATTATGGTAATTATGGGCTAGGTGAAAGTTTCTGGAATTTCTCCCACCCCACCAAAATTGTAAACTAAAACCAGTATTAATCCCTAGAAGATCAAAGAGATCTGCCGCCATGAAAAACCTGAAACATTCATGAGCATCTTTCATACAGTCTTATCTCACTTTCCTCTTCGGTTAAGCAGAATGCAGAGGAGTCTTAAAGAATGATGGAAGGTTAATATAAGTTTAAATAGCCAGGGATTCTTCCAGAGTCGGTCTCTCAGCTGGAGCACTACAGCACCTAGCATCAGTACTACAGAGGTGGCAAAATCTGTTTTTTTCTATCCCAGTGAACAGCGAACACAGAAGCAGGTTTCTGTCTACCGGCAGAGAAAGTCACACAGCTTCACTGTTTTGCCTCATTGCTCTGTTGACATTCTGCTTCAGTGATACTACTGAGTCTACAGGGACCTTCATTATCTCAGTATCTTGCAGGACATTGTTCTGGTCTACTACACCAAAGGATTTATGACAGGACTTACACAGCACAAGGTGGCATGTATTCTGGCTGTCATTCTAAGACATAGGCATGTCAGATGGTGACAGATGAAGCCTTTCAAAATATGTTTCCGAACGGCCTGGTGCACAGGAAAAAGTTCATCTAAAAGGAAAATCAAGGTTTTTACACCTTGTACCCCTTACTACTAAGAAATAACCACAAACATCAATGAGTATGTCTGCGTGTTTCTCTGACCAATATGAGAGACCTAAAAAGGTAAGAGCTTCACTCACCAGTTATTAGATAAAAATTTGTGCCTAATCAGTGTCACTGCCCAATGGGATGGTATTAGCCAGAAGTGAATGAATATAATGACATAAACTCACTCAGGGTGGAAAAGAAAAATCTGTCCAGTGAGCAGACTGCTGAGTGGTATATTTTGGGTCTATGTGGTCTGTAAGGAAAGATGCCTGAGAAACAAATATATACTGATTCACTGGCAGTGGTTAATAGTTTGAAGAGAGGGTCATCAAGAACTGGTGACACAAACATTTGGGGAAAAGTTTATGTGAGTGTGAGAATATTTATGTATTTTGTGAAAGTTCTCCAAAGGGCCCTGTCTTAGCCTATTGTGTTGCTAAAACAAAATACCGCAAACTAGAATAAAGAATAGAAATTTACGTTCTCACAGTTGTGGAGGATGGGAAGTCCAAGATCAAGGCACCAGCAGGCTTGTTGAGAGTCTGATCTCTGTTTCCAAGATGGTGCCTTGAACACTGAGTCCTCCAGAGGGAAGGAATGCTATATCCTCACATGGCAGAAGGAGGAAAGGCAAAAGGGGACAAACTCTCTCCATCAAGCCCTTTAAAACAACATTAACCTATTTACAAAGGCTCTGCCTTCATAATGCAAATGCTCTCCCCACCTTCCAACACTGTTACAGTGGGGACCATTTCCAATATGTGAATTTTGGGGGATACTTCATACCACAGCAAGCCCCATTCAGAAGAGGTTTTTATAATGAGTTAGACAAGGTGACCTACCCCATGGATGCTGGCTGGCCTCTTTCCCTAGCTGCCAAAGTACCTGCTCAAAGGTCTCATAAGCAATGTGGCCATGGAGGCATGGATGAATGTTCTGCTAGGGCTCAACACAGACTTAACCTAACCAAGACTGAGCTCTGCCAAATGCCCAATTTGCCAGCAATAGCAATTAATCTGAGCCTTCCCACCAACTCTCACTTCATAGGGAGATAGGCCAGTGATGGTGGGTAGATGACATTTGACCTCTTTCATCACAGAGGAGCCAATGCCTTATCTTCACTAAAATGGAGCTTTCTTCTGGATTTGGATGTGCCCTGTATGCCTGCCATGTTTCTGCCAGCCACATCATCCATAGACTACAGGATGGCCTCATTTGCCATCACCAGCACTGCAATTCTGACAAAGCAGCTCATTTTACAGGAAACAAAATAAGACAGTGGGCTTGTAAAATTCAATGGTCTTACAAACAATCAAGCACAGCTCAACTGCAGCTGGCCTTACTCAATGGTAGAAAGGTCTACTGAAAACTCAGTTGTGATGCCAATTATGAGGCAGGGCCTTGTAGAACTGGAGTAAGGTCCTAAGGGATGCAATATAGGCTCCGACCAGCAGAACAATATGTGCTACCCTGGCCAGATACATGGCTCCTAGAATGAAGGACTGGGAAAGGGAGATGACCACCTCAGCAAACATTTACTTTCCATCCCCACGACTCTGCTTCCTTAGTATTGAAAGGATGATTGTAACACAGATGATAACAATGAATTGGGCTGAAAGTTCAAAGTACCATGTGAGTGTTTCAGGCTCTTTATGGCACTATACAGACAGGCCAAACGGGAGTTGAAATGCCAGCTCATGATGAGATGAATGTGGGGAGAGAAGTATATAGACAAAAAAAAAAAGAATGTAATGAGTTCTACTTGGTGAAACATACCCAGTGCTAAAAGTTAATTAAAACAATGGCAATCTCATCAAGGCAGGACCACTGGCAGCTCAAATCCTGGGGGAATGAAGGTGAAGAAAGCTAATCAGATGAGTTACAGGCAAAGAACACAGGGAATACAAAATAAATAGAGGAGGTAAGATACAAACATCAACTACTTATTTCACGGTTACAGAAGTTAGAATGGTAGCATCTACCTACCTCATTGTCTTCTTTGCTGCATCATGTATTTATTTATATATCAGTTACTTTTTTGGCTTTCTGTTTCCCTACTATTTTATTTAAGGTTTGTTGGCAGTAGTTCACTTCATTACTTAGTTGAAAAGTTAACAAATATGTGCTGGGAATGAACTAGAAAGGGAGTAAACATCACTTAGAAATCCTGAACGTGGAGCTGGGACTTGAGACTCTGGGGGGTCATCTCTTTTGGAGGATATTTGGTGAGCATATTTCCTTTGTAGTTGGGAAAGTCAGGCTGTTAGGCAATAGCTTCTTGTTACTGAATAGCAGCTCATGGAAGAAGGAAGCCAAGAGGAAAGTTATTAGTGGATATTTGTAACTTGTGTCTACCCACTCAAAATTGTTGACTATCATCCTATGTTTTGATGACTTTCCACATCTTATAAGTGTCAATTTCCCAAGGTAAAAGCCAAACATTTTGCCTCCCCTGACTCACTTGTAACTAGGAGACAGCCATTAAATCTAGTTTTGCCTTGTGGAGGACTCAGAAGGGAAAAAACAGCACAAGGCTGTGGCCACAGGCTGGGCAGTCGGTCTCTGCAGGATGGGGCAGAGGATGATGCTCAGCAAAGCTTCTGATATATGGTCATAAGCATCACAGGGAGCATGTCTCAAAGCTGTCCCTGACTCATGGCTGAGGCTGTTTTGTGTAGCTTCACAACAGGGCTCTCTGGCACTCCCCGAGATCCTGTGAGCTATCTAGTATCTTTAATCAACTTCTTCTCTGCTTAAGAGCCAGACCCACTCTGGCTAGTCTCAAGCAGAGAAAAAGTGAAATAAAGAATGTCAGGCAACTAAGGTTCCTGACCACAAAGGGTTTCAAGCTAGGAGCTATCACATTTTTGCCTTCAAAAGGCCACCCTGGCAGCAGAGGTGTGGATGAATTAAGAGGAAAATCACAGGCTGTGGCATTAATTTAAGAGCTGATCAAGATGGGCCTTGACCAAGGGAGTGACAAAAGGAAAAAAAAAAAATTAAGAGGGAAAAGGCAAAAACCACAAATCTAAACTATAACACAGATAAATAAAAATCGAAAAGCACAATATCTCGTTTTTTGACTTTTGGCCTGTCAGTCTGGCAAAAATTAAAAACATTGGTAATACTCAATATGGGCAAGGTTAAGAGGAAAAATATTAGTGAGGTAGGATTGATGGGAATTGACAGTCAAGTCTTTAAAAAGCCTTATCTCAATAATTTTTTACTGAATCTACTGAAATAAATTTTCAGGTAACTCTTAAAAACAATGAGGCTATTGGCAATATCTGTACTATGCTGTTCTTTGACCAAGTTTGTGAATAATTTTCATACACCTCTGTATCATACAATTGGAAAAACAGCCTCCAAGTCATTTATGCAAATTGTTTATAAAGAAATCTCAAAGCATAAAAAATATTACTATTATTATAGCAATGAGTAAAGTCACCAGCCTAGAGACTGCAGCTTATCCAGGGTTGTATATTAAGTATATATACCCATGCTGAGGCATATTCCATTATACGGATCTGGAAATGGAAAAAAAGCTAAGGAACTCACACAAATGAGAGAAGATATCCAATATACACAAAAGCATAAACAATCCACATTCATCCAAACTACCTACACAGAAACAACAACTCTATTTTTAGGGAACGTGAGACATAGAACTGAAGACTGAGGAGGAAATAGGCATGGCTTTTTGGTTAGTGGTTTTGAACTTGATTTTGAAACAGGCTTAGAAGACTATAGGATCAGCTGAAAATAGGCAGTTAGATAAATGTATAGAGAGATGTTTTTGGCACTGATGACAAAGTAAAAGCATGAATCAATTTCCGTTTTTAGTGATGCTGTTAATAAACAATGTAAGATGTGGTATACCATGGTGTGTCCCTCTTGTCCCTGCAGGTGTCTAGATCTACACAGCCTAGAACACAATGAACCTCTGTCATCTGTGAAAAGCAATCTTGTGGTCAAGTTGGGTCAACAATGCTCATACCTTTTAGAAACTGACAGTTTAGTAAGAGTCTAAGCATGTATTAACCAATCCCTACCAAAATACCAATGGCATTCTTCACAGAAATAGAAGAAAATAACACTAAAATTTGTATGGAACCACAAAAGACCCAAATAACCAAAGCAATTGTGAGCAAAAGAACAAAGCTGGAAGCATCATATTACCTGATTTCAAAATATACTACAAAGCTATAGTAACCACAATAGCATGGTATGGTTATAAAAACAGACACATAGACAAATGGAACGGAATAGAGAACCCAGAAATAAGTTCACTTATTTAGAGCCAACTGATTTTTAACAAAGGCGCCAAGAACCATATTAGGGGAAAGGACACTTTCTTTAATAAATGCTGCTGGGAAAACTGGATATCCATATGCAGAAGAATGAAACTCGGCCCCTATCTCTCACTGGATACAAAAATCAACTCAAAATGAATTAAACACTTGAACGTAAGATCGAAAACTAAAAAACTACTAGAAGAAAACCCAAGGAAAACTCTTCAAGACATTGGTCTAGGCAAGGATTTTATGAGTAAGACTTCAAAAGCACAAGCAATAAAAACAAAAATAGAAAAATGGGACTATATCAAACTAAAAATCTTCCATACAGCAAAGGAAACAATCAACAGAGTGGAGACAACCTGTAGAATGGGAGACAAAATTTGCAAACTATTAATCTGACAAGGGACTAATGTCCATAATATACAAAGAACTCAAATAACTCAGTAGCAAAAAAGTGAATCTGATTTTAAAATGTGCAAAGGATTTGAATATTTCTCAAAAGAAGACATACACATGGCCAACAAGTATATGAAACACTGCTTAACATTATTAATCATCAGGGAAATGCAAATCAAAACCACAATGAGATATCTTACCACAGTTAGGATGGCTATTATCAAAAAGACAAAAACTAACAAGTGCTGGCAAGGATGTGAAGACAAAGGAACTCACATACATGGTTCATGGGAATTTAAATTAGTACAACCATTATGGAGAACAATTTGGAGGTTCCTCAAAAACCTACAAATAGAATTACCATATGATCCCACCAATCTCCCTACTAGGTATTTTAACGAAAGAAGAAAATCAGTATATTGAAGAGATCTGTACCCCTTTGTTTACTGCAGTGCTACTCACAATAGCTAAGATATGGAATCAGTCTAAATGTTCATCACCAGATGAATGGATAAAGAAAATGTGCTGTATGTATACACAATGGAATACTATTCAGCAATATGTACAAAAAAAAAAAAGAATAAAATCTGTCATTCATGGTGATATGGGAGGGGGGCAAGGAAGTGCTGGGTAGAGAAGGGAAGGGTCCCTGGTGAGGGCTCCACCCTTGGGCCTGTGCCCACAGACCTAGGTGAGGACAGGCACTCCTGTTTTCACGCCCAAATGTTGCATTTTCCCAGACCACCCTGGCCAGCCACACCCCCCATCTTGTGCCTATAAAACCCCCCAGACCCTAGCAGGCACACACACAGGCGGCTGGACCGTCAACAGGAGCAGAGGAACGGAAGAAGTTGTTCCGACAGGCACCAGCAGACTCTGGCAGGCCACTGACAGCGGGATAAGGAGAAATTTTGCCAGGGGCAGTCAGAGAGTCTGGCAGCTGGGCGGCCCAGCTCCAGGGGAAGACCACCTTCCCACTCAATCCCCCTTCTGGCCTCTCCATTCACCTGGCTGAGAGCTACCTCCACTCAATAAAACCTTGCACCCATTCTCCAATCCCACGTGTGATCCAATATTTCCAGTACACCAAGGCAAGAACCTGGGATACAGAAAGCCCTCTGTCCTTGAGATAAGGCAGAGGGCCTAACTGAGCTGATTAAGACAGCTAAACTGAAAAAGCACATTGTAACACACGCCCACTGGGGCTTCAGGAAATGTAAACACACACAACCCTAGACGCTGCTGCTGCTGTAGGGTTGGAGTCCATGCTCCCTATGAACTGCCCATTCTGTATATTCCCCTAAGGGATTGAGCTGCAGGGCACCGATGAAGCGGGCCACACCCCCATCACACACCCTGTGTGGGGGATAAGATATCTGTTCCTGTTTCAATAGCAACATGGATGAGCCCAAAGGAAATTAAGTGAAGTAAGTCAGGCACACACACAATGGAATACCATTCAGCCATGAAAAGGAATGAATTAATGGCATTCTCAGCAACCTGGATGCGACTGGAGACTATTATTCTAAGTGAAGTAACTCAGGAATGGAAAGCCAAACTCATAAGTGGGAGCTAAACTATGAGGATACAAAGGCATAAGAATGGCACAATAGACTGGGGACTCGGAGGGAAAGGGTGGGACGGGAGTGAGGAATAAAAGACTACAAATCAGGCCGGGCGCGGTGGCTCAAGCCTGTAATCCCAGCACTTTGGGAGGCCGAGACGGGCGGATCACGAGGTCAGGAGATCGAGACCATCCTGGCTAACACGGTGAAACCCCGTCTCTANATGAGCCCAAAGGAAATTAAGTGAAGTAAGTCAGGCACACACACAATGGAATACCATTCAGCCATGAAAAGGAATGAATTAATGGCATTCTCAGCAACCTGGATGCGACTGGAGACTATTATTCTAAGTGAAGTAACTCAGGAATGGAAAGCCAAACTCATAAGTGGGAGCTAAACTATGAGGATACAAAGGCATAAGAATGGCACAATAGACTGGGGACTCGGAGGGAAAGGGTGGGACGGGAGTGAGGAATAAAAGACTACAAATCAGGTTTAGTGTACACTGCTTGGGTGATGGGTGCACCAAAATCTCACAAATCACCACTTAAGAACTTACTACTGTAACAAAAAAAAAAGAAAGAAAAAGAAAAAAAAGGAGATATAGAGACATACTAAAATTTGATGATGTAATCAGAAAATAAGAAAATAGATATCACATGTCCTCACTTAAATGTAGAAGCTATTTATTAAAAAAAAAAATTGAGCTCATACAATTGGAGAGAGTTGTGGGTATTAGAAGACTAGGAAGGATGGGGAAGGGAAGGATAGGAAGAGGTTAGTTAATGGATATAAGATTACTACTAGAGTAAGTTCTAGTGTTCTATAGCACTATAGGGTAAATATGGTTAACATTAATTTATTGTATATTTTTAAAAAAACAGAAGTGAGGATTTTAAATGCTTGCAACAAAGAAATGATAAATGTTCAGGTGATAGATATGCTAATTACTTTAATTTGAAAATTACACGTTGTATACCTGTATCAAACTATCACTCTGTATCCTATAAATATGTATAATTATTACATGTCTACTAAAAATAAAAAAAAAAACTTAAAAATAAAAAACAATCCTTTAAAGAATTTACAGTTTCCTTAGGAATGTTTTATTTGCTGTTTTTATGCATTTTGCTACCATTAAAAGTCCTGAGGACTCTTTGGTTAATTTTCTTTACCCAAACAAAGTATCTTCATTAGGACATATTTTTAAAATGTATCACTATACTAACATGACAGTCAGAGTCAAACATAATTGCCATCTCTACAGAGCAAAAATTCTATTTGTTTTTTGTCCAAAATCAAAGTGCTCTGTGCCTACCTTTTAAGGACAAGGGACTGGATCTTGTGAATTCTGCATTTGATGGCCTGTGCTGTTTGCGAACTTCCAAGTACTCCTGAACTCTTGAATCAATGGTTTCTTTTAACAGTAAACAGACTTCCTAAAGCAAATAAAAAATTAGATATAACCTTAGAATCTAATGCAAAAAAGTTAACATGATATCTATTAAAAAGTCAACAATGAACATTTCATTTTGTTTGCTTTTTAATTTAGCTATGAATGTTGAAAGGAATGTCATGTGTGCTCATGAATAACACCACAAATTTAAATTTGCTACTGAAGTTTGCTCGAAACCATGATGTTGGCTCATTGTGTGATCTGGGAAAGTCATTTCATTTCTCTCTGCCTCAGTTTCATATTTCTAAAAGAAAGATAAAAACACTTCAATGTAAACATCAGGGTGAGGAGGTAGTAAGTGTGGTAAAGAATGCTTTCATATAAGTATCAATCAGTTCTACTGTGACAAATAGAAGAAATAAGTCAAGAAGAGCCAACACTGGCTGGCATCAGGGCCCCAGGGAAACACCCAGTGTGGCCAGCCAGGGGACTGTAGACGGGGACGGGGCCAGGAGTAAGGGCATATTCATCCACTGCTGGTGCAACGGCATGGGGAACCCACACCACAGCCCAGTCAACAGCAAGCAGCCCCCCATGGTTTCAGGGGACTGTTTCATGTTTACAGGCACCGTGTTGCTAGATCTTTGTTCAAAAGGAGTCAGAAACAGTAATTTTTATATAAACTATCCCATTTTTCAAACTTGGTCTAAAAATTTTTTAAAATCTAAACACCATCATTCATTAGTTTCTGGTCTTGGGTTTACAAATCTACTGAAGAAGGAAACTGTTGAGCAGTGAGTTAAGCAGAGAACTGGAAATCACTAATCCTATTTTCTTCTACGCTCCTGATGATACTGTATATGCCAGTTTGTTTTTGTAAAAATGCACTACACTCATGTATTAACCGTGAAAATAATGTAATTTCTCTAAAGTAGATGAACATTTATTAGGCAACAGAAACACGTGGTTTTAATTCAATTTCAGTATTCCTTATCACTAGTAAGTTTCTGGATATGTCAATTGTTTTATGACTTATAAATATAATTGTTTTATTGTTTTGGTGTTATTTATGGCAAAGGTAAACAAAAATTTAAGCCCAACCACACAATGGGAAGATACTCTTTGAAGTTGTTTCCTGCACTAACAGGAAATTGTAACCTAATGTAGAAAAAGAGAGTAAAATAACACACAAATCTAAATTTCTTAATTTAAATTAAGAACTGATGTATAAGGACTGATGATTCCTGTTTAATTCCCAAAGACTGCAGCAAACTTGAGGTGAGTTGCCCAGGTCACCTCAAACCTGTTTTGCTGGTTTCTTGCAATGTCATCTCAGCTCTTAGAATCTTCACAAATTAAAACAACAAAATTTGTAGCTGTTCTGAGGAGCAATGATAGCAAAACTTTTCCTTTATTACTAACACTTATATCCCTCAAACAGTACAGAAAACCCTTGATTTAACTCATGAGTGTGAGTTTCCAGATAAAATACAAACACTGGTTTCCTCTCTCCTGCTTTTCATGTTGCAGTCCAAAGATGCAGTGCCTCATGGAATACAGAGATATCTTTACAGTTGAGTGTTTCGGCATTGTTCACACAACAAAAAGGCAGTCTTGCCGCCTCATAGGTTTTTTTTTTAAAACAATTAAAGAATTTTGCTTCACATGCAGAGTTCAACTATGACTGCGCTAGAAAATATGTGAAAGACATACATGGAAACAAGGATTGCTAAAATTTGGCCATAAATGCCCTATAAGGCTAAAACTAAAAATAGTATGACAAAAATAAAGCAAAGGCTCATACGCACAAATTTTCTCCCTCTAGCTCTGGGGCTTTCCTTCCGTGAGTCAGTTTGACAAATGGAAGGTAGACCAAGTGCAGTGTGATAGACACCAGTAACTGACCACATCACACTTAGCGAAGCTTTCTCTTCAGAACCACAACAATGCAAGAAAAGAAAACTTCTCAGCTACCTTTGAGGGGCAGACAAGAAGAACAAGTTAAAATCAGTGCGCAAGAGAGAGATACAGAGGGCATCTCTAGGCTAACAGGCTGTGCTCGCTTCCTCGAGTTTACAAATGGAACAGTTTGAGTTCAACTGTTTGGGTACAAAGACTACTCGTGCTGCACTCAAAATAAACATATGGTTAATGCATGTAATTAGTTCTTTTTTCTAAAAAGGAACTGGATATTCTCAGGGTTTCACGATATAAAATGACTGTTAAAATGCAATCAAATTGGTTGCTTATGAAATCCCAATCATGAGAGGATCTAATGAAAAAAAAGATGAAAGCCTGGGGACACTGAACGTAAGCTAAAGTCATAGCCTTTCCTCAACTAGCTTTTCTCCTTTCTTACACACACACAAATGATCCCAGAGGAGTTTTAACGTCAGTGAATTTTTTTGTTTTTGTTTTTGTTTTTTTTGAGACAGGGTCTCACACTGCTGCCCACGGTGGAGTTCAGTGGCATGATCACAGCTCTAACTGCAGCCTCAACCTCCTGGGCTCAAGTGATCCTCCCACCTCAGCCTGCAGAGTAGCTGGGATTCCAGACACAAGCCACCACATCTGGCTAATTTTTTATTTTTTATATAGATGGGGTTTCACCATGTTGCCCAGGCTGGTTTGAACTCCTGGGCTCAGGCAATCCGTCCGCCTTAGCCTCCCAAAGTGCTGGGATTACAGTGTGTGTCACTGTGCCTGGCCAATACACATTTTAAAAGGGCAAATTAAAGAAGCAGCAGCAAATTGACTATTTGGTTTTGAGTGGCAAGCTCAGCTTGCTACAGCGACCTGCCCCTTGCAGCTGCCAGCGCAGCACTGCTCTGCAGGTCCTGTCATGCACTGTGCAGCTTTGCTAAGTCATGCCCTGCTGCCCTCAAGTAGGTACTATGAGCATCCATGCAGCTGCATGTGGCTCCTAAAAAAAAAAACCTAGCCTCACGCTTTGGCTATGAGGTGATTCACACACCCAGGGCTTTATTTTAAAGCATTCCAAATTAACTGAATCTTGGGCAAAACGGACTCAATATTAACAAGAAAGGTCTAAGGCTGATAAAGGTCTAAGGTGGCAAAGCTGAAAGGGAATGGAGAACGGGCCTGGAATGGTGGATTTATAACATTGTTAATTTAAGCCAAGTCAGAAGATTTCGCGGTGAGGTCCCCTTGGGTGACTATTGGTCACTTTGGGGAAACGAGCGAACAGTTTTGAATCACAGCAACATGTGTTAGTAAGCTAAATAGTGGAATTATATGAAGGTAAGTGGCAGTAGGAGATGTTGATTGACTTGCTAAATACTTAAAAGTCATGAAGAGGAGAGTCTACAGTTATTTACCTGAATGATAAATCCCGTCATACAGAACCTTGTGCCTTCCTTTCCTCAACTTTAGGTCACCAGGTATTCTTTGCAAAATAATGACAGCAAAGTCTTGATAATATTATCCTTTGAATGAAAATGTATTATCCTATAAAATCTTTCTTGGGAGGTGGGGATCTCTTTTCTGGTGATCTCCAAAAGCTGATTAAAAGCAATTATCACAGAAAAGGGTGGCTTTTTTTTTTTTTCCCCCACCACTGTCAATAGTTTCTTCTGCATATACTATATTTTAACACATTTTATTTTTATTTCTCACTCTAAAAAAGCAACTGTGATAAATGGACATCATGGATAACGATATTTTTAAAGGTATGTAAAAGCCACAAGCTGGTTACTCTTGCTCTCTGGAAAGCAGGGATCAGAGAAGGAAGCAAAGTAATGGTGAGAGCTCAGTGCAGCTTGTAAGCCTCCACCACAAGCAGCACTTGGGTGGGATTGTTGAAACTTAGAACCAGGAGTGGATCTGGCATCTAGGCAAACCCCTTCACTTTCAGATGAGGAGGCTGAGGCTCAGGGAAGTCCAACATCACGCTCTGCTAAGGCCCCCACTGCTGGCTTTCCTGACTGACCACTGTGAGAAGTGGTCAAGTATCTCCTCACTTGTCAAAGGCTCATGATAATACAAGGATGATAGAAAATAAAAGCTGAGGCTTTAAGATGGGTGTGAAGGTTCAGCCTTGTGTTAAACGCCACACCTGCTTCAGGTGCTCAGGCTATCCTTCACAACCAGTCAGGTTCAAATCCCTGATTACCTGAAATAGTCACTTTAACTTCTTCTTCTTCTCTTTTTTAATATATAGAACTCCTTCCCCCAAAACAAAGAGGTATAAAATGTCTGGCTTAAATAATAGAGTATCATATGAAGTGTATGAATGTGTCAGTTTCTGAAGGAAAAAAAAAAGTGGGTGCATATGTGTCTGTCATTGGGAATACAATTGTTTTTCAAGAATTAAATACCCAACATTTTCCCCCACCAATAGAAATGAAAGCTGGAAAAAGCTAATATTTCTTGTAGCAGCAGCAGCAGTAGCTACTTGCAATTAAACAGCAGAAAGTTTTGTTGTACCTCTTTCTTCTGTTCAGAAAACCAGCTTGTATCTTTGTTTGAACCTTGCGGCAAGATATGAAGATCCACGAGGACAGCAAAATTCCCACACTGAAAGACATTAATGGCAGAGTCAGTGTCTGTGCAGCTCATGCCCAGCAAACAATGAGAGAAAATCTCACAAATTCCTATGTGGTTGCTCATGATGAAATGGCAACAAAGTTCGCTACTAGACAGAATTCTTAATAAAGAACATGGCTACAGGTCATAATCTGCTACTTTTCCTAAGTTTAACATTTACAGTAGAAATGCTAAGGAGAGATGCAATGTTAATCAAGACAGGAAAGACAAAATAATCTGTCTCTGGGCTGCACCTTGAAAGGGGATGTCCAGGCATCCCGGCAGCAGTTGGAAGACGTCAAGCATTGAGAGAAGTTAAACAGGTCAGTACTAGGTAGGCTCCACAAAAGAATGATTCCATGCACAGCCAGGGGAATTCTTTCTTCTAAGCAGCAAAGAACAGATATACGATACTGCATTTTTAGACGGACAAAAGGATTGGCTAGGACGGTACACTTTAGAATTGAAATAGGAACATGGAAGAATGAGAAATAAGCAAGAAGAGAAAAATAGACACTGAATGCTAGTTAACAAAACAAAACCAAAAATTCATTAAAGTATGCTACAAAACTGTACAAAGCCTGACTCTGTTCTTATTCTATAGGCTAGCGCTGTCCAGCACTGTAGAAAAAAATGGAAATATTCTATATATATGCTGTTCAGTAAGAGAGCCATATGTGTCCATATGTGGCTGCTGAGCACTCAAAATGTGGCTATTGTAACTGATAAGCTAAATTTTTAATACAATTTAAATTAAATTTAAATAGCTACATGTAGCTAGTGGTTCCATACTGGATAGCACAGTTACAGGCCCTGTGAAAAGTTGTTACCTTATAAATCTTCACATATGAGTGAACTAATTTCTGAGAATCACAAGATAACTGTGAACAAACTAATTTGGTAAGGAATGGGACACCAAGGTTGGGGATGGTCTGAGAGACCCAGAGGTTTGGTTTATGAGACTCAGAGGTTCAGTTTTTTCACTTCCTTGGCTGGACAGTTTTTTTGTGTGTTTTTTTTTTTTTAAATTCTGTCCTATGTATCAACAGGGAAAGGAAAGTAGTTTCAACAAATGGTTAGACCATCAGATATAAATATAAAGTGAAACTTGACACCTACCTCACGCTATACACAAAATTTAATTTGAGATGGATCACATACCTAAACAAAAAAAGCCAAAACTATCTTCCTGATCTTTGGAACAGGAGAAGATTTCTTAGGATCCAGAAAGCACCAAATATTGAGAAAAATTGTTGTAAAATTGTTAAATTTTCAAAATTAAAACTTCCTGTTAACCAAAAAAGCACCATTAATAAAATAAATAGGTATGTTACAGACTGGGAGAAATGTATCTATGTATTCATAAATACATGTATCTGGCAAAAAGGACTGGTATCCAAAATATGTAAAGAACTCCTACAAACTGATATTTAAACAAAAAAAACAAAAACCAAAAAACCCGAGTTTGAACAGACACTTCACAAACAGGATCAATGAATGGCTAATAAGAAAATGAAAAAAGTGTTCAATATCATTAGTCATCAGGCAAATTAAAATTAAAATGACCAAGAGATACAACTACAATACCCACCAGAATAACTACAATTAAAAAGACTGACATAACATGAAATGTTGGTAAGGATATGGAGCAACCCAAACTCTCATACTTTCCCAGTGGAAATGTAAGATGGTCTAACCACTTTGGCAAATGGGTTTGTCAGTTCCTGTAATTAAACGTACATTTACTTATCAATTGAGCCAATGATTCCTCCCCAGGTATTTACCCAAGACAGACGAAGTATATGTGCACACAAAGACTTGTATGCAAATATTCTTGGAAGTTTTATTTATAATAACCCAAAGTGAAGACAACCCAAAAGTCTACAACAGGAGAACAAATTGTGCCATATTCATGCAATGGAGCACTACTCACCACACTACCGATAGACTCAACATGTATTTATCTCAAAAACATTAGGTTGAGCAAAAGAAGCCAGTCCAAAAGAGCACATACTGTATGGTTCCATCTATATATAATTCTAAAACAGCAAAATCAATGTGTGATGAAAGGAATCAAAACAGTAATTTCTCAGGGGGGTAAAAAACTGGGTGAGAACTGTCACAAAGGAAGTTTGTATGTGATAAGAATACTCTGTATCTTGACGGGGTATGTTATGTATACACTGTAATCAGCTCCTTTCACTATATTTAAATTATACATCAATAATAAACAATTTTTAAACACTGTGTAAAATGCACTCATACTTACTGGCAGTTATTTAAAATGCAGGTATTACGTCCCTGAAAATGTGTGGGAGACCAAAATGAAGTTTACTGGATAATAAACTGTGAAGCATGTTGAAAGATGGTTTCCTAGGATGTAAAAGGGTGCACTTTAGTGTGTTACAGCTCAGTGTGTTGCAATCAGCATTTTATTTTAATGAAAGAGAACTGAAGAGAATATTAGAATGTAATACAAAATATCAATGTGTCATATGGTAAGATCAAGAATTGTTTTGTGAAATGTAAGTAAATGTGTACTCAGTTATGATGGAAAGCCTATTTCTTATTGTGGGCTGTAATAAAAAATGTTTGAAAACCGCTCAAGTACACTGTTAAAGTTCTTCTCAACTGTTGGTTATAGAATTTAACCTTTAAGGAGTATGCTGCCACCAGGTGGAGGTCGCATGCCACAACTACAGGATCTTAGCCACGGAATATTAACCTTTCATGTGCCATGGACTTATTTAGTCAACTGTGAAGCTGATGAAACTTGCTCGGAATAATGTTTTTAAATGCATGAAATACAACACATAGGATTAACAAGAAAACCAATTACACTGAAGTACAGTTGTCTTAACAAAAGAAAAATTTGAGGCATAGGAATGTATGCACTTGTTTATTAAGGTATTGGGTCTTGTCACATAGTGATGGAGCTAGCACTAGTACAAATCTGAAGTAGTGATAAGCATAAATGGTATCTTTATTATCTGAAACAACCATAATGCAATATGAAAAGAGCTATAATTTCTAATGGTGACAAATACTGCTAATATTATTCATATTTTTATTATGAATCCTACATTCATAATAAAAAGGAAAACTAAATTTACTAGAACTTGGTCACAATAAAGATGTAACTTTTTCCCATGCAAGTTCACTGGCCTCTGAATTCAATCACAAGTCCATTGAAGTTCCAGAGATTCTGGAATAAAAGCCCTTCCAAAGTGGTAAAATATGTCTCAACACATTTTATTGCAGGTTCCTACAGTTGTTCTTTCCTGATTTTTAAATCTAAACCAAGTTCACTGCTACCTTTTCATTAGCAAAACTAATTCTGTTTTTTTTTTTTTTCTTGTAACCCTCTCACCACCGCAAAACTAATTCTTTAAAAAAAAGGGGGGAGGGGTGGGAATCTTAAGCTTAAGACACTTGAATTGATACTGTAACAGCAGCTTTCTGAAGAATTAACCTAATAGTAAGGTCCAATTTGGTATGTTTCTCACCATTTTGTGATCCTGATCACAAATAACCTAATCTAAGTTTGAAAATAAACAGATTGAGTAGAATGTCTCTTTTTAGAAAAATAAATTGTTAAATCTTACTGTGGTGATCAGACTTTCCTGGGGTTTCTGGAAACCTCCACTGTTTGGTAGGCAGTCCCCTCCCCCGCAGGGGGCTCTCCCTCCCCAGCCTGCAGGTCTGAGCGCTCTGAACTCCCTCCCACACTAGGCAGAGGTATTCCGCCTTTCCAAAGTTCCCTGCTCTCAAAGCTTTTCTTCTTGTCTCTCATGAGAAAACAGAAGTGAAAAAAAAAAAGGCTTCTTACACTACCAGCAGCACAGCCTCCCTTTCTCCTCCTCCTGAATTAGGAGACTGTTATTTCTAGTCTCAGAAGATCAGCTCTCCAGCTTTCTTCTGAGAGGAGCAACATGGTAACCATCACTTCTTTCTCCGCCCAGAACTGGTCACTCTGCAGAGGCCAAGCCACCTCTTGAGCAATCAACAGGCTGCTAGGAATAGCTTCACATCGCATGCACTGGGCTGCGAGTCCCCCAGCCAGGATCTGGTCTGGCTTCTATCCCCTCCACCCAGAGGATTCAGCCAACAACCAGGGAGTCACCCCCAACTCCTCCCTTTCCCTAAGCGCCCGGAATCAGTCACGCATCTTGTCCATTTTAATTTTTTAGAGAGTTCTCAAACACACTTCTCTCTTGCTCTGTTGCTCGTATCTTCTCCCACTTGGAAGATTACAGTCACATCTATCGGTGTCCTGGATGAACCCTCAATGCATAGCCGGGCAATCTCTAACCTACAAATCGGATCAGTCCACTCCTGCTGCAGCTCAGAGCAGCAAGTCACAGGCCTCTAATGAGGTCCATGTCTTTGTCTCCTGCACCTGACTTTTTCATCCTTGGCTTACATTACAACTTGCCTCATTGCTTCCATTCTTGTTGAGCTCCTATGCATCCTCGAACCCTAGTAGGAGTGTGGCCAACTCTGTGAAGGTATTCTGAAGTTTCTCTTTCCCTGCTCTGGACCAGCCCATTCTTCGTGTGATTATTTATCTCTACATTAAATGACTGGCCCAGGTAAGGCCCCCATCCTAGACTATAAGCTCCATGGAGACAGGTCTATACCTCTGCCAACCCTGTATCCCCAGTGATCAACACAGTACCAGCCCTCGGTGAATGCTTAATATTTAATGAAAGGAAGAACAAACGAAAAAACAAATGACAGAACAAGTTAGCCCCAAGTATTGGGCAAATCACAGCCTTGTCCGCAAAGGGAGAGCTCTAAGCCCTTTCCAGGGACAAAGCCATTCCTATTCGGCCCAGTGCACTGATACATCATAGAAAACTTCCTCTCTCCCTATTCTGAAGTAGCAACAACTCTTCCATCACCTACAACAACCAGTCATTTTTCATATTTTGTGAAATGGGAATACAAGAATCTTAGGATTACTTCACTGGAAACTCACTGCCAACTGAGCGTGTTGGTTATTTTTCCTATCTCTTTCCTAAGAATTCCAGAGGTGCAACTCACACTAAGTCCTCAGAGGTGGGAGGTCTTGTCTTCTGTGTTTATATTAAATATAAGAATAAGGGTGAAAATATTAACATTTCTAACCCACAAAGCCATCTCTGGAGCAGCCTCAGAACTCTTAAGAGATGTAGAAAGGTCCCCACATTCTCTCACGCACTCATTGATCATCTGAAACACCTGCTGAGTTTCACAGGGGCACTAGCCAGGCCCTCAGAGAGGGAGGGGCAGCAGCTGGGCACTGTGGCATGTGTGACCACGGCACATACCCAAGGACCAGAGGGAGTAGAGTGACAGCTCTGCCCGAGGAAGGTGAGGGAAGGGAAGGTGGTGTCGCAGTCAAGTACTGACAAACAGGGCAAGCAGTGCAGAAGGAAAAATGAACAACGCCCCATGCAGAGAAACAGTCTGACTAGCTCGCATGCTTTGGAGATGGAAAAGAGTCTAAATGCAGAAAAACAGGGCATTGTTGGTAGATGGGGCCAACGGGGCAGGAAGGCTCAGGCCACAGAGGGACCTTGGACAGACCGAGGTGGCTGGTGGGCTGGAGGGCTCACTTGGGTAGGAGTGTGGAGCATGGGCGGGGAAGGGGAAATCACTGGAACCAGACAGATTCAAAGTCACTGCAGGAACCCAAATAAGAGCCCAAGCAAGGTGATCTCAAGGTGAAGGGGAAGGGGCACATTTGAGGGATACTCAGAAGACAGAAGTAAGAGGATGTGGTTGGGTGAGAGGGAGAGGAAGGACAAGGGTGAGGCCCAAGGCATGTGGGCAGTTTCTACCACACCCACGGGGCTTCCAGAGGCAGCTTACATACATGCGTCTGTTGCTGAGAAGCCATACAAATCATCACTGGCATTTTACACCCACCTGGCATTGAGGGTGTAAGGCAGCTTCAAGTAACAAGGCAAACATTAAAAATGTAGAGAATAAGTAAAGGCAAACAAGGGTAAAAACATAAGATGAAACCAAGGATAGGCCTGCACGAACTTCCCACCATAGTCCCAAGTCTTTGCAACATCTGGCTCTCAGATTCCTAGGTACAAATGTGAAAAATACAGCACCAATCAGAGTCAAGAAGATGAGAAGGAATCCATGCTGATGATAACTCAATCATTTCTGATACTACAGCTAGAAGGAGTTTCTCCTAAAGGCCTCCTCAGAAAATACGGAAATTTTCTTCCTGGAAGTACAAATTTTACAAAAAAGTTTTAGAAAACATATTACATATTTTCATATTAGCACAAACTGCATATATCTTACAGCATAAAATTTTATAGTGATGTGATTTTTAAACAATCACAGTTTAAAATATGGATTGTCATTTACAGAGCACCTATGTTCCATGCACTGTGCTAAGTTTTACTCAGAGCATTCAATTAAATCTTTGCCACTCTGGTGAAGGAGCACAATGATTATTTGCATTTCATAGATAAGGAAGTTGAATTCGGGAAGGTCTAGTCCAAGATTACACAGGCAGTGAGTGCCAGACCCAGGAATCAAATCCAGATCTGAGAGACTCCACATTGCCAGACATTATTCTGAGGAAATTTAATGCCTGTGGAAGGCTACTCAGGACACACTTCCAGCCTCATGTGGGAGCACGTTTAGGCTCTCTAGCCTGGAACCCACTCCCCTTTATTTGGGAGCTGGCCCCTATCCCCTCTAGGTGAGCGATGGCAGCCCCATGTGCCCTAAAACACCCTATGCCTTAGTGCCTGGTGACTGCACCAGGGATTCTCAACAGAGTCCCGCAGCTCCCTTCCCTGGGCAGCCTGATTCCCTGTCTAATTCCATTCCAACACAGGTACAGAGAGCTCAGACACTCAAGTTGCCACTGTAGAGCACCATGCTGAAACCCAAGTGCAGTGAAGCAGTGAAAGCCCCACCTTAGAAAGAACGAGGTGGGAGGGGTGGTTAGGGAGAAGAAAGGGTGAGGAGGGGAAAGAAAAGAATGCAGGAGAGGATGACAGCAACAAACCCTGTGAGAGGTGGGGTAGAGCTGTGAGGGTAGGAAGAGAAGTCTCCTGACATTAAGAATCCCTATCCAGATAGTTAAAAGCTGAAGAAAAGTCAATGCAAGTGTTCTGTCAATTGAATTCCCTTGGCCTGTTATTCATGTGAAATACTGGCCCAGGAAATCCAAGCTTGTAGTTTACATTTAAGAAAGGGAACCAGCATACCTGTTGAATGGCATACTCCGTAAACTCACAGACAGGTCAGGAGATAGGAGAAAAAAGAGTCATTCTGTTGGAACATACTATATATTTAGTCCAATTGCAAAAATTTACTAATGGTGAACAAGTGAGCAATAACAATAGTTAAGATTCATGGAGGACTTGTGTGCCAGACACTGTGTCAAGCCCTTTCTGTACATTATTGCATTTAATTCTCGTGGCAACCCAAAAGGCAGACACTATTACCCCTTGGTGTTCTGGAAACACTGAGAAATTTAAAAGCACTCTTTCTCTTTTAGGAGATCACTGGTGATCATGACTGGGTTTTGTTTGGTGCAGTGCCTTGCCAACCTGGCAATACTTGTGAGATCGGGTACAAGGAACACTCCATAATCTCAGTGACAAAATTAGACACAGCCTGAATTTGAGATCATAACACACAAAGAAGGCCTGGAGAAAGTCCTTTGATGACTAATGGGAGAATGGCCTAGCACAGGAAGTCCAAAGACCATGAATCTCTTCTAACGATGCCCCAGTTTAGGGGGGGTGGTACCACCCTCCTTTCTCTACTGTCAGTTTCTGTATATACAAAATGAGTGGACCGAACCAAATTGCCTTCAAGATGCCTTCCCTTTAAGATCTCATCTCCTGGTCATTTTGGTTTGCAACCATTTACTTGGATTCTACTTGCACACATAGTGCCTGTCCTCCTGTGGAGGTTATAAAAGAGCCAAACTGAGACTAGCACCTCATGCTGTCCTCTGTCAGTCCATTATGGGCCACCTACCAGGTGGCCTTTGTGGAGGAGCTGCTTTCTGTTACCTTTGGGTTGTCAGTGTCTAGTACTGGGTCTGGCACACAGATGGTTGTGAAGAGTGTTTGTTAAATGAAAACATACATCAGTGATGAAAATTAAGTGGCTGGCTTATTCTCTCTCTAGGAGGGATTACCTCCCTCTCACCTGCACCCTGAACTCAGAACAAAAAACGCTACAGAATCAAGCTCATGGTTTACAACTAAGGTTGCCCCAGGTATGCACAGATTACTGTCACTCATGAATAGGAATGGCTATTTCTCCACTTTCCAGTCAATCAGGCAGAACAAGATGCAAGCACAAAGCCCTGGTTGACAATGTGAATCCAGACCCATTAAAGGGAACTTCCTTGGTTGCACATGGATGACTAGTTCTTTAAGCTTGAGTTTTTTGGGTTAAAGGGCTGCTTGGGAAGGTGTGACTTGTCTGAGGAGAAAAGGACTCAGGAGGGGAGGGAGCTCCTGTCTCCTTTTAGTGTCTGTTGTGGGACCTCTGACTACAGGTCAAGGACGTGTAACTTCCCAATCACTTGTTTTCCACAACAGATTTATGACTATGGTTAGGAAGGATTCTACAAAGATAAAGAGTAAAACACAAAGGAAAGAGAAAGATGAGGGAAAAGCAGAACAAATGACTTAGACAGCAGCTTCTAAAAGGAGGAGAAAATCAAGTAAGAGGCTGTGATGTCCTTCAGTAAATCACCTCTGGTATCCTATTAAGAAAGAGTTTTGTGTTTTGACCCAGAGTGCTACAGGGTGGCTCAGAGTCTCCCTGGGTAAGATTTGAGATGGGAAGCAAAGTACTGCTTGGAATAAAGCAATGGTCAACCACGTTATTATGAAGGGCTGCTTAAATTTAACATATGCCCCTGGGACTCTGTGGTAGAAATCCAGGCTGAATCACAAACTCTCAAAGCCATCACTGCATGAAGAGTACATTTGGGAATAGGTTTTCAGGGGCTCCCTTTGAAAGATGAGAACTGACTTCATTTCTTTAGACACCCTCCCTAATGGTTTTCAGGACATGATTCTTTCAAGTATAACCTGCAGGTACCTTCCCTTAGTCGACTGGTCAGTGGCACAGACACAGCAGGTGTGGCAATGAGTAAAACAGTGGCTTGGTTCAGCACAGACCTGACTTCAAATCCTAGCCCTGAGCCTCAGTGGCTCTGAGACACAGGGTAAGTTCCTCCAATGTAAAAATGGAGACAGCAGTGAAAACTACCTGATGGGGTTATTTTGAGCATGACATGACACAATGTGGGCATAAGGCTTCTGCACCATGCCAGCCACACAAAAGGCTCAAGGAAGAAATACTGGCTGCTTTTCTCTTTTTTTTCCTCCAAAGGTAGAATTTGTCTCAAATTCCAAAGAATTTTAAATGAATTCTGAACTGTCAGTTCCACAAGATTTACAAATAGGTAGGGCAGAGGTTTCCACCTATTCCTATTAAGAGTCAATAAATGCCTCATAATTCTTCTGCACGGTTTTACTCTGGCCACACACTGCTTCTATGAAAAAGAGCAGATGGCTTGTAATCATACCACATTACAAGTAAAAATATGAACTCTCCTCTTACATATTTCTGCAAGAAAGCACATGAAATGAAAAGATAACCTGACAGAAACTGTAATGTACTCATCCAGAAGGCCCCTGACTTCAGAGGGTACGAAGTGGCTGGGACGCAAGCATCACTTATATTTAGTGACATTTATGCTGGTCAGGAGCATGTTCTGGATCAATTATGGCATCTATAATCTGAAAGTGGAGTATGGGAAACAACAGGAATATCAGCGCCCACAAATTTTGTCCACAACTTGATCTAACATGTGTGATCATGAGGCATTGGAATGTGGCTTTGATTTTAAACTAAGAATTAACATGTTAGAAAATATTCTTTAATATTTGTGAAGAATCTTGACATGAAAGAAAAACTTTTCAGTTTATGAGTTAGAGGAATTTATGACAAACTACATATGAGTCAAAGAAAACCCCTGTAAATATTCCCCTAGTGATTAACATCTAGGTTGGCAGATTGTTCTAAAGGGTGGCCAGTCTTGGAGGGAGATTTCTTGAAGCAGGAAGGAAGAGGAGAGACAGGTAGCATAATTTTCCTACCTCTGTGGGTGAAACCAAAGCTTCTTTGATAAATACTTTGGGGATTCTGGATGACTTAGAGGAATTGTTTATTTGTTTATAGGTAAAATAATTTAAGGAATCCCCCCGTAGTGGTATTTTTACCCTGGAATCTTCTCATCTACTTTCTTTCTTTTTTTTTTTTTTTTTTTTTTTTTGAGATGGAGTCTTGCTCGTCGCCCAGGCTGGAGTGCAGTGGCACAATCTTGGCTCACTGCAAGCTCCGCCTCCCAGGTTCACACCATTCTCCTGTCTCAGCCTCCAGAGTAGCTGGGACTACAGGCGCCCGCCACCACGTCCGGCTAATTTTTTGTATTTTTAGCAGAGACGGGGTTTCACCATGTTAGCCAGGATGGTCTCGATCTCCTGAGCTCGTGATCCGCTCGCCTCGGCCTCCCAAAGTGCTGGGATTACAGGCGTGAGCCACCGCGCCCGGCCCTCATCTACTTTCTAATATAACAAAAGACTTGCCAAATAAAGCTATGACAGGTACTCTCTGCTCAATCCAGCTGTCATTTAATTTTTACTGGGGTATTAGTATTGTATGAGTACTGTTTTGTTTTTTGTTTTTTAATGTACAGCTGTGTCACAGAATGAGTACTGTGTATCAAGGGGGTCACACATTTACTCTTTCAAAGTGGGTGTCAACTTTGACAGGCCAAAGATAGGGCTAAGTGTGATCTTTACAGGAGACAAACAGCATTGAAGTATGTGGCTGTAAACTAAAACATAACCTCAGAATGAGAAGTTTCTACTATTTCAGGGCTCAGGGTTACCAGAACCTTGGAGAGCCCCAACAAAGTCAAATCCTAGGCCTGTTTGTGCCCTTGGTCACACTGATCATCCTGGCTCTGCTAGTTCAGGAAAGCTCTCTGTGTGTATGGCCTTAGGGATATTTACCCACTAGAGCCTCGAGCCTAGACTACTGGTTCTCAGAGTACCAGCAGCCGAGGCATCTCCTGAAGTTGATTTGATGTGCAAATTCTTGGATCTTACTCAGACCTACCCAATCAGCAATTACAGAGAGGGAGCCCAGGATCTGGTGTTTTAACAAGCCCTCCAGGTGATTCTGGCACATGCTGAAGTTTAAGAGCCACTGCTACAGGCCCCCTTGTATCCTGGAAGAATACTAATAGCATTCTCTGTAGAATACAGTAACCTCTTTTGAGGTTACAATAGAAAGGAAGAAAAAAAAATCTGATGAAGTTTCACCCTGTTATACAACAGGAAATATATTCACCAGAATATATTTTAACTGTAAAACTCACAAGTAAAAAAATCACTGTTTTATCATAATTACAAGAAAACAGTTCCTTTAGTGTAAATTATGAGTTTATTTAAAAACAAAAAACAAGGCTGAGCATGGTGGCTCATGTCTATAATCGCAGCACCTTGGAAGGCCAAGGCGGACAGACTGCTTGAGTTCAAGAGTTCGACTGTAGCCTGGGCAACATGCCAGAACCCCATCTCAACTAAAAATAAAAAAATTAGCCGGGAATGGTGGTGCGCGCCTGTAGTCCCAGCTACTCAGGAGGCTGAGGTGGGAGAATCATCTGAGCCTGGGAAGTCGAGACTGCAGTGAGCCAAGATTGTGCCACTGCACTCCAGCCTTGGCAACTAGAGTGACATCCTGTCACAAAAAAACATTCTCCAGAGGGGAATGTGATGTGTAGCCAGCGTGAGAGCCACAGATAAAATAATGCCTTGCTGAGCATCTTCAAAATTCACCTCTGAATTAGGATGATACAGATGATGAAAATCCAAAGGGAAAAAGAAATCTACCTGCTGGATGAAGGGAGAGCCTTAGGAAGAAACAGAAAGGAAAGGCCAGAAATGAAAAAGAAAGGGAGCTGTGAACTCCAAACAATTAAGGAGCAGATACAACTGCATTTAAATCCTTTAATGAGTTCAGATGACTGGGCTCAGAGGAATCCATCCCAGGGCACCAGAGCCTGGCACGACCACCGGGATGAGGAGGAGCACAAGAGTTACATGGAGAACCTAGAGAGACACAAATGATGCTGCACTTTTCAAAAAGGAGACAAAGATGGATTTTACAGCTATACATTTAATCCATAACAGACTATTAGGGGAGAGCCTGAAGAAAATCCCAGTTATGAAACACTAACCTCATTTTCTTCTTTGACAATATTCTTAGCTGCCATGACTGGTGAAGGCAGTTGACAAAGCACACGTGAACCTCAGCCAGGAATCAAATGAAGTTCCTCATGACATCCTTTTATTCACGTTACTCCACTAAAACAGCTTTTGGCACGGTTATCAATGATCTGCATGTCGCCAAGCCCAATGGCCAGTTCATGATCCTCATGCTACTCTACCTCTCAGCATCATCTAACAAAGTGGATCTTTCACTTCCTGCTTTCCTTGATTTCTTGGGACACCACAAGTCAGCTTTCCTGGTTCTCCTCCCTCCTCATTGGCCACACTTTCTCAGTCTCTGCTGGCTTGTCCCATCACTTTGGCCTCTAAACACTGGAGAGTCTAGGGCTCAGTCCTTAGACCTCCCCTTGCCTCCATCTGCACTCTCATCAGTCTCAAGGTTTCAGACACTGGGCAGTTTACATGCTGAGAGCTCCTAGTCTTTTTGCTGTAGCCTGGATCTCCCTCTCGCCTGCAGATGCATATATCCAATTGCCTACTGTGCATCTCCACTTGGGTATCAAATAGACACCTACAACTTAACAGGTTCAAAACCAAACTATTAATGTTTACCCTCAAACATGGTAACTAATGGTAACTCCATTCTTCAGTTGTTCAGGTCAAAAACGTTGGAGTCATTTTTGATGCCTCTCTTTCTCCCATATTGCACATCCAATCTATTAACAAACCCTAAGAGTTCTACCTTCAAAAGGGTCTGGCACATGGTAGGAGCTCAATAAATATTAAAGAAATGAATCTATGAATGAACAAGTGAGTCCTGAATAAAACAACAGAAAAATAGAAGTGGATGAAATGACAGGTGGGTTCATAACCAGTTAAACAGCCATAACCACAGGACCCACTAATCGCCAAACAGCAACCTGGATGGGGATGGTGAACAACTTTTTCCTCCACCCTGGTCTTGGTCTGCATTTCCAGCACTGGCATGGATAAATATAAAGGGGACATACCCACAAAACAGGTGGATGACACTGCACAGAAGAGGATAGTGAATATCTGGGGTAGCAAAAACTGGATCTGGCAAACAAAACAAAACCCTAAAACCGGACCTCTGTGCTTCGGAGGGAACTAACTAGAGAGAATGTAACTAGGATATATGTAAGGGTCATATAACATTTGGCTCCAAAAAAACTAACAGCCCAAGTGGAGGCATTCTTAGTCAAGAGTAAGTGCTGTAAGCAGGCAGCAGTGTCGTGGCTGTAAATGATGTTAATTTCATCTTAGGCTGCCTTAACAGCAGTGGCCGGGAAAAGTGACAGGATGAGGCTTTATACATTTAGTGCTCAATTACTCTCAATATTCAAATTGAGACAAACTGTCACGTACCCAAATGAGAGTAATCAGGATAACAGCAACACTTAAAATGTCATGAGCATCAGCTGAAGAAAGTAAAATGATTAACCTAAAAAAGAATAGCCAGGATAATATAGTATTAACAGGGCTTTCAAAGGTGGAAGAATAATCCTTCTTAGTTCTCTAGGGCCTTAAGGGATACAGAACCAGATGAAGCAGAGAAACCATAAGGAGACAGGTACTGGCTCCACCTAAGGAAGACGATCAGACCAGCAGGGCTTTTCAAACAGGAAGTGATCTGCTGCAGGGGGTGTGTGCTGGCCACTCAACCCGGGGCAGAAAACTCTATTGACACAAAGCCCATTAAAATGGGCAACTGAATAAATATTGCACTGTTACCATAGGCCACTGGTCTCCCTGTGAGGAGTAATGAAAACTACACAGAAAAGGATCTGCTGCTGGCTTGCTGCATTGGACTGATTTAGTTACTTCAACCATCCAATGCACCACTGGTTTCCTGGTTTTTTGTTTAGTTTACACCTAAAAATGTGGGGTTATAGACCTCAAAAATCTGAGAAGTTGACTTTTTAGTGACACTTTAACATACAAAGCATGGCTTCAGAGTCATACAGATACATATGTGTGCAAACACCGGCTGCCCTCTTCACTGGCCACAGAGCCAGAGCCAAGTTTTTCAGTCTCTCTGAATCTTAATCCCTTTATCTGTACAATGGGGACAGTAATCCCTGCCCTCCCAGAGATGTTATGATTAAATTTAAAAAGAAAACATAGTGTGCGGTGTCCACAAATAGGAATTAACTAATTGGGAGTAGTTAACAAACATCATTCTCAGTCTCAGTATCTTGTTTAACAAGGGTGACAAAATTGACCACTGCTGTCCAATAACATTCTGTGACGATGCACATGTTCTATATCTACAATGTCCAGTACCTTAGCCTCAAGCCACATGTGGCTACTGAGTATCTGAAATGAGGCTGGTGTGAATTTTAAATTTTGTTTCTAATTAAATTGGTTAATAAACAGTTAATTTATTAACTTAAACTGCTACATGTAAACTAGTCACTGCCACACTGGACAGCCTAGACACTTCCCTAAAGTGACTCCTGGTTCAGAAATCCTGGTTCTATTATTTTAGTGAGAGACTAAAACCACAAAGGGCAAGCAACATCGGGAACCTCATAATAGGAAGTGCCCAGTGATGTAAGGGGAATCCCATCCTGCAGGGAATTCCAGAAGGCTCCTAAGGACTACATGTAAGGGAATGATAGGGACTAACCTGGGAAATTTCTTTGAACTTTAGCAAAGAAGGTGCTGATCCAATAGAATTGTTTTATTTTAAAGGTGTTTTCCTTGAAAATAGAAAATTAAGCAATAAAAATTTACTGACAAGTAAAGGACTAAGAAGTTTGTTTCCCTTCACCTTTCACCCTCACTCAGCTTTATCAAATCAGAAAACAAAATTCAAAATTCATCCAATGCAAAATAATCCCTTAGTTTTGCTGAGAATGAACCTTAAAGTTTGGCGCTGAATTTCCCTCACTATTCTGCTCTGCTTCTAGAACTCAGGAAACAATCCTATGACTACTTTCATCACAGAGAATTTCTACAGAATGAGTAAGAGTTCAAAGGGAATCTTCAACCAATTCATGCCTAAGGCAGGAAATTGAAATGGGACAGAAGCATGTTAGACAAACACAGGCGAGGTCTGCTGGTGAGAGCTGAGTTTTTCTTCCTCTGACCCATTTTTAGAGAACTACAAAGAGGAATAAAGGGAGGTCGTTAATTGGTCACAGGACTTGTTTAGAGCCACCTCTACTTTCCTTTTCTAATTGACTGCTGGGAATAACACCCTCTTGAAGGAATGCTCAAAGGGGAAACGTGCTGGGACAGGAGACCACTGATGAAATGGCTTCAGAAGCCGAAGATCATTAATTAAGAATATTTAGAGTGAGGCTGAAAGCTTGGCTGAAACGAGTGGGAGGGACAAGTCAGTATCAGCTGCTACCTACACATTAGCAATTAAAGCTTATAAAGGCTCTCAGTGGAAAGTTACATCTCCCAGGCATCCTCCTGGGATAAGTGAAGAGCCTCCTGAGCCACATGAACTCTCAGAGCCATAGCACTGTCTTCAGAGCAATATTGCCAGCATCCACTATTACATACCCTTGATTCTCAGGATTTGGTGTCTTCAAAACACCACTACCCATTGCCTGACATAGTGTTTCTCAAACTGGGGCAAGCATCAGATTCACCAGGAGGGCTTGTTATAAACACACATTGATTAGCTTTGTGCTCGGCTAGGTTAAAAAAAAAAAAAAAGAAAGAAAGAGAGAGAGAGAGAAAGAAAGAGAGAAGGAAGGAAGGAAGTAAAGAAAGAAAAGAAAAGAAGAAAAAAGAAAAGAAAAGAAAAAGAAGCACAAATTGCTAAAGCTCAGCCCCACGGTGAGGCTTAAACCTGGGGTGAGACTGAGAATGTGCATTACTAACAGACTCCCAGGTGATGCTGATGCTGCTGGTCTAGAGACCACACTTCGAGATTCACTGGCCTAGAAGAGTGGTTTGCAACCCTGGCAGCACCTCAGAATCACTTGGGGAGCTTTTAAAATAATAACTATGTCCAAATTCTACGCCAATGAAATCAAATCAGACTCTCGGGGTGGGGCCTGGGTATCAGTATATTTTAAAAGCTCCCTACCCAATTCTAATGTGCTGGCTGTGCTGAGACCCACTGCTGAGATGGTTACCTTCAACTACTTAAATCTAGAGACTACATATACTCTGAACAGTTTAATAATTATTCCTTGTTTTAAGTAAATTCCATACCTTCCACACTCATAAAATGAAAAAGAGAGGCAGAAAACTACCTTGTTTTTCCTTACACATTAGAGATTGGGAGGCAGATTCTGGTGTCTGCTTGATTTCACCTGCCCTTGCTGGTGATGATCACTTTCTTCTTTTTTTTTCTTTTTTTTTTTTTTTTAAACAAACCAAAATATAATGAGCCTTTTTGCACCTGCAGATGTCACCCTCCACTCCAATTCTGCTATTTAGACAGGATTCCCTGCAGATTTACTAATTAGAGCAACTCATGCTTTGTGAATACTGATAAATCTTCTAGCCCCTTTAAAACGTGGTAGGTAGCAAGTGATACATTTTCATGCCAATCCTACAACTATTTGAGGAGCAGACAATATTTCCAAAACACTCAAATTCTTCTAATGTTTCTTCCTTCAGTCTCTTTTCTATACTCCTTGAATGCCTTTTTTTCTTTCTAAATCAGATTCTACTTTTCCTTCATCTATCATCTGCCTGCCTGTACCCTTCCTTCATCACCTCTGCCTTAATGTGACAAGTGTAAACTTTACAATTATTCTTATGAAATAAAGTTTTATGGTGCCTGTTCCTAATTTAACAAACAAGGAACTGAGTATTTTTATTTGGTGAGATAAAAAGACACTAAATTATTTTTGGTATGTGCCTCCTGATTAACTCTGCCTTGGGCATTAGTCCTCAACAGGAAACTTATTCCCCACCCTTAATTCCTTAAATTAAGAAACCTTCAGGCTACCATCTATTGTGTGCCATAAATCAGCACCTATTGGTGAAATGTGACAATACAGTTTGCCTCAAAATAATACAGCCAAAGAAGAAGGTCTGGTGCGGTGGCTCACACCTGTAATTCCAACACTTTGGGAGGCCATGGCAGGTGGATCACTTGAGGTCAGGAGTTCGAGACCAGCCTGGCCAACGGTGAAACCACATCTCTACCAAAAAATTCAAAAAATTAGCAGGGCATGGTAACATGCACATGTAGTCCCAGCTACTCGGGAGCCCGAGGCAGGAGAACTGCTTGAACCTAGGAGGCGGAGGTTGCAGTGAGCCAAGATGGCACCACTGCACTCCAGCCTGGGCGACAGCGAGATTCTGTCTCAAAAAAAAAAAAAAAAAAAAAAAAAAAAAAGATGAAGGGCCATATCAATAAGAATCTAAAACTGTAATTTTAGATTCTTAATCAGGAGGTGATTTTGTTCCCCTCCTCCCTGTGTACAATGTCTGGAAACATTTAGGACTGTCACAGCTGGCATCTAATAGGTAGACTCCAGGAATACTGCTAAACATCCTATACTGCACAGGCCAGCTCCCACCACAAGGCATCATCTGGTCTATATTGTCATTAGTGCCAAAGTAGAGAAACCCTGGTCTAAAAGCTTCTGCATGGAGCCAGCTGACTTAGCCCTGGAGAATTTGCAGGGATCGAAGGCCAAGAGGAGGAAGAAAAAGAGGGACAAATGGCCCTGGGTCAAAGAGGTACTACAAAACACTCAGCCAAAGAGTGTGGATGCTGCTCATCCTCCCAGCTGCCCGGAACAACAAAGAAGGGGTCCTCTTAGTCTTTACCTTGCCAGAAGTTGTCAATGAGGGCTTTCTTCATGGGATTAGGGTTTAATTTGGTCATAGAAAGAATTCTATTCCATGATTCATCACCTGGCCAGCTGACAAACTACCCCAGCTCTATAAAGCATTCTTACATCACTGTTAGCTTTTAACAGGGCCTAAACCAATGAAGGAAGAGATGAAGGAAAGGAGAAAGGAATTAAAAAATAAATTCAGGAATTGTGAACAGATAACATCTTAAAAATAGGCTATCTCATTACTTTTGTCAAAATCTAAATGATCATGTCGTCCCTTCTCTTGAGAGACCTTGTTACCTAACCATTTTTATTTTGGGTAATTTGTATGGGGTATTCGCATAGGGGTAAAACGTTAAGATTCTTCTCATGTATTATTAATGTCATAAGGAGGTCATGATACTAGATGTATTTCCTGTTGCTATTCAATTCCTAGAAAAATTACATGAATCAACTGAATGGTAAATATCAAATTGATCCAGCTTAAAAAGATTAACATTATGTCTTTAGATCCTAATATCCAAACGAGTATGGTAGCTAGCTTTTATCTGTGATACTCTTCGGGCCAAACTGCAACCTAATGAATTACTTAGGAATCTAAATTTTAAAAAGGGTTACAGTAAGGAAGTACATGCCTCACGAAATAATGTTTTCTTTGTAAGTATTCACTGTGGGTTCCATTAAACACAAAGCCCACTTAGTTGACTGGAGTATTTACCTTCTTCCCAGTTGGGAAGGGAAAGGGAAGTGCCAACCAAAGATTGGTCACAAAAAATTAAGCACTGGGTAGGGCAACAAGGACTGCCCTTAAAGTAGTTCCTGCATAAACTGCCATAGTAGCCCCATATCTTCATTGCCCCTTCCCAATGTAGTGCGTTATTTCAACATATTCTCAAGTTTTACCATGTAACATAAACTCATCTCTAAATTATAAATTCTGTAAATATGTCACCAAGAAACGCTAAAATCCTCCTATTGAATATGAATTGTTTATCCCAGGCCTCTAATGTTCTGTGCCCTAAGCTTCAGAGATATTAGATACTAAAATTTGATTAAAACCATATTCCTTGCATTTGCTGCCATTATCAATGATGCAAATTCACACATGTGTTAGCTAATGAAGCAGCCAGACAGGGTTTCATAGGCAGAGAAAAGGCTGAAAGAAATCTTTTTTGCCAAACAGAAAGTGGCCCAACTGTGGGAAATGATATGGATACCCAAGGTAGTCCTCAAAGCCAAAACTGTAAATAAGGTTAGACCCTCACATGGTTCCATGGTCTGAGTATACATTACAACATTTTAAACCAAACATTCATTTCATTGTAGGGATTTATGCCAGCTGGCATAGCGTAGTTGACCAAAGTGAAAAACGAGCTTGAGTTTTCCTTCCTTGTAAAACTCAGTACATTTGTAGCATTAGCCCCTTACCAGAAGAGGGCAACGGTGGCCAGGCTGGCATTATTCACAAAGAACAAAGTTACCTGCAGCCAAGGTAACGTTTGCCAAGGGGGCCAGACCTTAGGAAACAGCCTGCAGAACTGCTGGCTTCTGAGTGTCACACATGCAAAGAAACAAGGCTCTCTGCCTTTCCTTTTCCTTGCATGAACTAACAGGCGACGGAAAGATCAAACCGTTCCAATATTTCTAAGTGATGACACAGAAGCACTGCTCACTGCAACCGACTCACCACATTTATTTAATCTTTTTTTTTTTTTTTTTTTTTTTTTTAAAGAGACAAGGTCTTGTTATGTTGTCCAGGCTGTCCACAAATTTCTGGGCTCAAGCGATCCTCCTGCCTCAGTCTCCCAAAATGCTGTGATTACAGGCGTATGCCATCAGCGCCCAGCCCTACTCACCACATTTTAAAGTTACCCTCTCCTCTGTCCACACTAGCTATAAAACTCTTCACATTCCAAAAAACAAGAAGGTGTGTTAAAGATCTCTGAGTGGAGAATTATTATGTAAATAGTATATAAGAAGTTTGCAAATTATAGATACCGTGAGAGCCATTCTAAATTCAGATTCAAGTTCACCCACAGTGCCCTGACTTTTCAGACTTCCCTGGTGGAGTCTCCGGAGTCCATTTCTGCTTACTTTTCTCCCTCACTAGTGTTTCCAGGCTCATCTTTCTAAACAGTGTGCCTCCAGTTCAGGGTCTTCAGGCTTTCTCAAAACAAAGCATTCTCCAAAACCCTTGCCCCTCTGAAACCATTTGATCTTCTATGCAAATTTACTCAATATTTGCTTTTTAAATACATTAATCTCTAGTGAAGGAAAGAACTTGTTTTTAGCTAATAAAATTCAGGCATATGTGAGTAGTGAACACCTGGGTGGAGGGGTGACGATGGAGCATGAACGTGCAAGCAACACAGGTAGTTACATTATTCTCTCCTGGTTTAGGAATTCATAAGACTAAGGATGAAACCTCTTAAGTTCATACCTTGACTCTTACCCTAGACAAAACTACATGTTCTTGGGCCAGGCATGGTGGCTCATGCCTGTAATCCCAGTACATTGGGAGGTTGAGGACGGTGGATCACCTGAGGTCAGGAGTTTGCGATTAGCCTGGCCAACATGGTGAAACCCTATCTCTACTAAAAGTACAAAAATTAGCCGGGCATGTTGGCACACACCTGTAATCCCAGCTACTTGGGAGGCTGAGGCAGGAGAACTGCTTGAACCCAGGAGGGTAGTGGTTTCAGTGAGCCAAGATCGCACCACTACACTCCAGCTTGGGCGACAGAGCAAGACTCCGTCTCAAAAAAACAAACAAAACCTGCACGTTCTTTCCAAACCTGCTCCCTCCTCCTGTTTTGACTCAGTCAGTGGCACTACGACTTATCCAGTTCTGAGACCTCCACACTTCCTCAGCAGCCATTTGCAATTCATCACTTCTAACCCCTTTCATGCCTCCAGGGCAAGCCACCACCTGCTGCAGCCTGGCCGGGCCTTCTGTAACCGTCTTCCATGGTCTCTCTCCTGCAACAACTCACTTTCAATCTATTACCAGTCTGTTGCCAGAGTGATCATGTCATGCCCTGCCTCCACAACCCAAACCTCATCCCAGCTGAAAACCTTTGGAGGGGACTTCCACTCCTCTCAGAATAAAGACCAAAATCCTAGGAAGCTGGTAAGAGGTTGACCATATCCCAGTACACCCAAGTCAGTTGCATTTTACACTTCTCTATCCAGGCGTAATTATTAATAGCTCCCCCTTTTGCTCTAAAAACTATCTTGATTTTCATAACAACCTATGTGGTCTCCTTTCATGATAACCTATGTGGTCCCCTACAAGTATATGATAACCTACAAGCCTCTGTGAGGTCTGGCCCCTGCCAGCTTCTCCAGCACCATGCCAACCCACTGTCCCCTGTGCTCTGCTCCAGCCCTGCTGGCCTCTGTTCATGCACTCGTTTTTAATTTATTGAGCATACACCAGACGCCAGCCCTGTGCCAGGAGCTGAACACAGAGCAGGGCAAAGCAGAAAGGACCTTGGCTCTGCTGGAAGGAGCTCCCCATTCCTTCTTCTATCCCACCTTCCCTAGGCTCAGGCTTGACTCGAGGCTCCTTCTTTACGGAAACCTTCTAAGGCTCCAGACCAGGGCAACCCACCCTTTATCTTACAGGCAGCATCATGTACCTCTTTTTGAAACAATGATTCAAGATTGCAATTTTTCCTGCTTCTGTGTGATTGATGTGACTGCCAGCTTCCTCCAAGAGACAATAAGGTCTGCATCTATTTTTGTTAGTTATTGATGATTGACACCCTAATGCTTACCAATGCCTAGCCCACAGAAGGTGCCCAATAAGCATATTGCAGAAAGAAAGGAAGGAGGCAGGGAGTACATGCTCACTCCCCAACTCAGGGCCGACACTCCTTCCTGGGTCCCAGTGTAGTTCCAATGGTGCCCAGGGCCTTACAAATCCTCTCATAACCTTGGCTTCTGCCCTGTTAACCCCTACCCCCAAGGCACAAAGTTGGTTCAAGGGGGCTCTGGCAGAAGTGACCCACCACCCTCACCCTGCTCAGCTGAGACAAAACTCTGTGCTCCACATGCAGACTCTCTCTCCCAAAAAAAGGCTGGAGGAAGATCTGGCAACCCATAACCAAAGGAAAAAGGGAGGGCAATGTGAAAATCAGACAACACAAAATTAATGGTGAAAATTTTTTAAAAAATAAGAGATGGCTAGATGCAGTGGCTCATACCTATAATCTTAGCACTTTGGGAGGCCGAGGCAGGAGGACCACTTGAGGCCAGGAGTTCGAGACCAGCCTGGGTAAAACAGCAAAACCCCATCTCCACCAAAAATACAAAAATTAGCCAGGCAGGGTGGAATGTGCCTATAGTCCCAGCTAGTCTGGAAGCTGAGGTGGGAGGATGGCTTGAGCCCAAGAGGTGGAGGTTGCAGTGAGTTAAAATCATGCCATTGCACTCCAGCCTGGATGACAGAGCCAGACCCTGCCTCAAAGGAAAAAAAAAAAAAAAAAAAAAAAAAAAGGCCGGGAATGGTGGCTCACACCTGTAATCCCAGCACTCTGGGAGGCTGAGGCAGGCAGATCACCTGCGGTTAGGAGTTTGAGATCAGCCTGGCCAACATGGTAAAACTCCCTGTCTACGAAAATACAAAAATTAGCCAGGCATGGTGGTGCACGCCTGTAATCCCAGCTACTCGAGAGGGCTGATACAGGAGAATCACTTGAGCCCCAGAGGCAGAGGTTGCAGTGAGCCAAGATCATGCCACTGCACTGCAGCCTGGGTGACAGAGCAAGACTCTGTCTCAACAACAACAACAAAAAAAAGAGATGTTTCATATAAGATGATCAGACCATCAAGAAGACATGAATTGCAAAGTTTCATGCACTGAACAACCTTCTTCCCACCAGTGATTTACCTTAAACTTCTGTCCATTTCAAAGTGGATCTCTGTTTTATCTGCACAAATATAAGCTCATTCATATGAGAGTTTTCCCAAGAGGTTTTGAAATACTGAAGTTTCTCATTCTTGACACAAAAATATTGCTTGCAGACCAGGCGTGGTGGCTCACACCTGTAATCCCAGCACTTTGGGAGGCCAAGGCAGGCAAATCACAAGGTCAGGAGTTTGAGACCAGCTTGGCCAACATGGTGAAACCCCATCTCTACTAAAAATAAAAATAATTAGCTGTGCGTACTGGCGGATGCCTGTAATCTCAGTTACTCGGGAGGCTGAGGCAGGAGAATTGCTTGAACCCAGGAGGTGGAGGTTGCAATGAGCCGAGATCATGCTACTGCACTCCAGCCCAGGCAACAGAGTGAGACTCCATCTTAAAAAAAAAAAAAAATTGCTTGTGGCTTATAAAAGTCCATTTTCTTTTTCTTCAGCTTCTATTCAGTGCGAATTAAAATCTCATAGTCCAAATTTCAGCTTGGGGATATGCACCCATCTTGGAGAGGGGCACTAAAAGAGTATGAACCCCCATTTAAGACACTGGTTATTTTCATTACAATATGTCACTGGGGGCCTGGGGTGAAGTGAGGACTAGAGATGGGTTGTGTTTTTATGAAATCATCCACATGACAACACCCTGCTGCATGTGGCTGCATGATGTCCCAATCAAGGGTAAGCCAACAGGAAAGGGTACCACAGTCAGGTCCTTCCCATCAGGAGGGACCCTTCCCTCCTTCATGTCACCTTCCCAGACAGAGGGCCCTTCGATGCACCAACCTAGTGAGGGTGCAGATACCAATTTTTTCAATTGACAAATAATTGTGTATATTTATGGGGCACAATGTGATTTTGTAGGTATACACTGTGGAATGATTCCAAGCCAGTAAACATAACCACCCCCTCTCATACTTATGATTTATTGGTGGTGACATCAATCTTTTGATTAGTTCTTTTGAATTCAATAAACTAAATATAGATAAAAGTTCTTCTATTTTCCCATACCACCATGGATCATTTAACCTTTGCCCCCACCTTGGCACATGCACACAACCATGGAGACCACTCCAGTCAATGACGAGATAGCTCATGACTCAGATGAGGCCCACAGTGAAAAAGGCAAATTCCTGCTGGCAGTTGCAAACCAATGTCAGGGATGTGATGTCAGAAACTTACACTGGAGTTACAGGAGATGAAGCAGGGCATGTGCAGTGATGGAGAATAAAAGCTATAAAGAAATGAAAACTATCCTGAGAATCCAACAGCATACATGTGCAGGGAAAAGATTGTAAAACTCGCTCCTCTGATACTTCACGTTTGCTTCTATCTCAAAGGCTTGGTACCTGCTGTTCTCTCTGCTAGAACCACTTCCTCCAGACCCTAGGAGGTGCCTCTCTCTTTTCACTCAGAGTTCAACTTGAAAGTTCAAGGCTGTCTGACCATCCTATTTAAGCAGGAACCACCTCCAGTCACTAGCCACCAAGTTACCTTCTTTTATTTTCTTTGTCACACGTCTCGGCATCTGAAATTATCTTGTTTCTTTCTTTGTGCAGTGTCTGTCTAACCCTGCCTGAAATGTCATCTCCATGAGAACAAGGACTTTGTCGGTCTCATTCAAAACTGGGTCCCCACAGCTAGGAACCATTCCTGGCACATAGGAAACAAGGAATGAACATTTATTGAACAGGTACAATTTTAGAAAACAGCAAAGAGAAACACAAGAGTCATAGAAGACTGAACCCACTTCTTTCAGCCCATGTCAGATCAAGTAGGCAAAGACAAATACGACCATAGGGGACATATAATAGATAATGTTGGTCCACAAGATATACCTCAAACCCTATGCAATGGAAGCAGAGAATACATCATGTTTCCAATCATTCACAAAACTGTATCTGTCCAGCTACATTTTTAATCTCCCATATGAACTTCCCTGTCAAGTCATGGCAGGCAGGAGATAGGGTTAAGGGTCTGATCCCACAGCAAGACATAACAGCTGAGATGGGTGGGGAGAAGTGGGCATGTGATGATCTCAGAAGAGGAGTCAACGCTGCAAGCTTGGCAGCAGCCTGATATCTGTCTACTAGGCCCATCCATCTTTATGTCACATTGCTCAGTGGACTATCCATGTGCAGTCTCAACTGGGAGATAATGATATAACCTAGTTAGCACAGGAATAAACCTAAATATGTTTGTAAAGCTGAGGACTCCACAAAAATAGGCTCCTTACATCACTGATGTACTCTCTGTAAGAAACATCTCATGTATATAATATGATAAAGTGTGTTAATCAGGGTTCAGCATTTATGCTTTTTTGTAGAATCCAGCTACAAAGTTGGTTCTTTGGAAAAGTCTTGGTAGTTTTTTTTGTTTTTTTTTTTTTTTGTATTTTCTACCTTAGGGTCACTTTAAAATCCCTTTTTAAAGATTTGTTTCAATAGCAAAATTAATTTTCTTTTTATAATCAAATCAATTTTTAAAGCAAGATGGAAAAAGGCTTACAGCCTCTATACTAAAGCCTATGCTCATGCCATAAATAATTTATAGCAAGATGGTTGCTTCTCAGTGGCAGGCTCAAATTCCCATTTTAATCAAAACTGATTTTGCAATCTGTTTCTCAATTTACGTGTGGTCAGGGAGCTTCTCACCAAGTGAGCAGGCAGACTCCATGGAAATGTGCACTTTTCCCAAACTCCTAACACATCGGGACATCATTAACCAGTGGTAATCATTTTCTTCTACCCTCTGATGCTCTTAACTTCATCAAAGGTTAATGTCATGGCAGTAGCTTCGGAGGGAAATCAAAAGCTAAAAGCCGCAAAACACCAATGGAACTATATTCGCTGATATTTTCAAATGCGTAAACAGACCTCACAAAGAAAAAGCTCAAAGATTCACTGGATTATCTAAACGTACAAACTCATACCAGAAACACAAAGACTAACCAACAAATGAAAGGACCAGCCAGTGTATTACTGTGCTTCAAACCTCCAACCAGTACGTCTGAGACTGCGCCGCCTTACTCTGGGGTAGGCAGCACAGGCATGCCTTCTTAAACGATTGTTTCCCAAACAGTCTAAATTCCCTTAAACGGTAGGTAGGCAGAGTGTCAGCCTGTTCACAATATGGATTCCCAAAACTTTTGGGAACCACCATGCTCTGTGTCTGAGTGCTGGCTCGGCAGTTGAGACTCCAATAGAGAGAACTGGAATCTTCATGGTGCCAACCCTGCTGGTCTGCTCCCAACTTTTGATCCGTAGGTAGAACCTCTGTAGACTGCATATGGTCTTGGACTTCTTCATTAGCAGAGAAATGAAACAATTCCCAAACTGACGGCAGAGATTAAAAATGCTTCCCAAACTCATGAAATTCTCCTGGCACTGAGAACTCTGTTCATAGGTGGTTTATATTAAGGTGGACTAGAATTGAAAAGAACATTTTCTGTGATAGCAATTATGGGAGAGGGTCCTTGAACCTTCGATGATTTTGGTGTTCCTCCTTTCTTAGAGATATGGAATTCTAACAAAAGTAGGATTAGAAAAAAAAAAGAAGAATGTGAGTAATCAGAATCACTTTTTTTTTTTTTTCCTGAGATGGAGTCTCACTCGGTCGCCCAGACTGGAGTGCAGTGGCACAATCTTGACTCACTACAACCTCCACCTCCTGGGTTCAAGCAATTCTCCTGCCTCAGTCTCCCAAGTAGCTGAGATTACAGGCAACTGCCACCACGCCCGGCTAATTTTTTTGTATTTTTAGTAGAGATGGGGTTTCACCCTGTTGGCGAGGCTGATTTTGAACTCCTGACCTCAAGTGATCCACCTGCCTTGGCCTCCCAAAGTACTAGGACTACAGGGGTGAGCCACTGCGCCTGGCCCAGAATCACTTTTTAAAATGCTATTTATTTTAGCTTGTTCTACCACAAGGCTAATGAACGTTAAGATTACATTATAAAAATTAAATGTCTCATGTTAGCATGACAGGAAAATCAATCTACTTACTCCTCCTAAAAACTGGACTTTTAAATAAGTTAAAGCAGTAAGCAAAATCTGAATCTACTTTTTAGTCTTTAGACATCATCCTAAATTTATTATTATAAAAAATAGAGACTATGGAAAGCAAACAGAAACAGAAATCTATCTGAACAATTCACTGTTGTATCACTACCTTTCTTTCCTTGTACAGATTAAAATAAAATAATAGACAAATATGTCATGTGTTTAAGTCATGTGCATGAAGGAAAGCTCAGGGAATATCAACTTTGAGCTGGGTTGCATTTGGTTATATAGTTTGTGGGTGCCTGAAATGTCTACATCTATGTTTAGAAGAGAAATCCCAAATTACAAAAACATCTAATGTGATAACACAGATATGTTGAGCCCAGGGCAACATGACCAGTGGGGCAAACACTGGCCAGCCACTCTGATTGGGTGTGGATCTTCATGTGGATATCAAAGATTTTCTCTTCTGAGTCTTCAGGCTGGGGCTGACAAGTCTAGGCCCTCCTCCGTTGGCCTGGTACGTAAGGAGACAGGTCTGGGGCTTACTCCAAAGAGCTAGTCTGTTATAATGACAACACATTCCTGGGAATTTTTTTAAAAAAAGAAAAGAAAATTCCAAGAATATGGCAAGGCCAGTGAAGCTTAACTTCCACAAGCCTTTTTACTCCTAAGTAAAATTATTTTCTACTTCATAAGTGTTAGTTCTTGCTTTTGTTATTATTCATGAGTATCAGATAAAGGAAAGGGAAAATGGGCAGGAGGATGAAAGACTGTGAAAGGTGCAAATCTCATTTGAATGATTCAGCCTCGCCGTGAAAATTAATTACATTTCAAAAATGATGATGTTTATCAAACTAATGTTTGACAAGTGGACCCACAGAAGGTCCATTTAAGCATTGTTTTTCCCTATTGCTTTGATGCTTTCTTGTTTTGATATAATTTCAAATTTCAGAAAAGTTGCGAGAATAGCACAAAGTTAGAAAACTTGAATTAAATTCTAAGAGCTTAAAACCATTTTTAAATTAACTGCAAAAGTTAAAAATAAAACAAACTACTCTTACCTGACAAATGGTTACACAATGGAACCACCAGGCCTGTCAACATTTTTTTAAAAATTGAAACACGCCAGACAGAGAATGACATTTGTGACCCGCTCCCAGGAGTGCACAGATAAGGCAGGCTGGGGGTTACGTGTAATTACAGAGGCACCAGCTGTCCCTCTGCACATTTCTTTCCCAAATGAAAAAGCAGGATGGAATGCAAATGAAAAGGCGTAATTATATTAATGAATAATCTTAAATGTGTGTCAATCTTTTTTTGGAAAGAAATCACTGACAAACTTAGATACTATATTAGGTATCACAATTTATCCAAAACATACTGCACTGTAAAGAAACCACGGATTAGAACCTCTAACACAGATGATAATTTGGGATTCCAAATTATTCTTCCTTATTAGATGAATCCAAGAGAGCTTTGTAAGAATACCCTAGAGAAATAATTTTGAGTGTAGTCAAGTACCCTGAAACAAATGAAAGCAATAAAACATCTCTAAAGGCTGAAGACTACCTTCCATTTCCTTTGTACCTTATAAAAACATCTTCCTTGGGGATAGGATGGAGTAAATTTTTACAGCAAGAAGTAAAGGGGCTCATATTGAATACACGGAGAGGATTCTGTAGAGAGTTTAATCTTTGTATCATAAAGCCACTTTGCATCCAAAAGCCTGCTCGAAACACCTCTGGTTGGTAAATCATGAAACATGCCTTCTGACTAGTCCCCTCCGCACCTTCCACGTGTGTCTAACATTCCTGCCAGAGTTGCTCTTTGTATTTTTAACTCTTTATTTCTATGGCTACTCAAGGATGTATTTAAATAATACGTTAGGACCCTCATGGGCAAGATGGCTTTTCTGGTAGAACTGTGAGCTCTTTGAGGGGCAGTATTTTGTTTTTATAGCTTTTATAGAGCCAGTGCCTAGCACAGGGCCTAGTTTATGGCATGTTTATCTGTTAAGTGAACAAATGAACCAGCAAAATACTGATGGTATGTGATCATCATGGCCAGAAGACGAAATATCTTTTGATTATCAACATACAACATATATCTCAATGGGTACCTTGCTTTGGTTGCACCTGTGAATAGTCAATGCATTCCCATCCAGGTCACAGAACAAGATCCTGTCTCTCTCTGTCTCTCTTTTTTGGGATGGGGTCTCACTCTGTCACTCAGGCTGGAGTGCAGTGGTGTGATCTTGGCTCACTACAACCTCTCCCTCTCAGGCTCAAGCAATCCTCCCACCTCAGTCTCCCAAGTAGATGGGACCACAGACACACACCACAACACCACAACACCCGGCTAATTTTTTGTATTTTTGGTAGAGACAAGATTTTACCATATTGCCCAGGCTGGTCTCAAATTCCTGAGTTCAAGTGATCCACCCACCTCAGCCTCCCAAAGTGCTGGGATTACAGGCATGAGCCACCATGCCCAGCCTGAGACCCTGTCTCTTAAAGAGAGAAAAAGAGAGAGAGGAGAATAGATTTCTGTTGTTTTAAACCACCTGGTTTGTGGTAATTTGTTATATCATCCATAGGAAACAAATACAGAAGCCTACTAAAAACACAGCAGTTCAAAAACAATTTGATGGAGACAACATCTGAGTGGCAATGTTAAGGACATATTTCAGACAAACACCACCACGTGTCAGAAACACTACTAATTTTTATTTGTTAACAAATTATATCCTAGCTCATCCCAAAAAGGATCACGAGAGCTGACAACCCAAACCCAATGATTCTCACACACCTGCCTAAAAACTGACCTTTCATGCTTTGCTAAACCAAAGTTGAGCAAGAGCTAAATCATAATTGAGAAAGAGCATGATTTCCAGAGAAGGAACCATGCTGTTTCTTAACTATAATTTTATCACCTCAATAGACATCTAGAATGATGACTAGGCTTTTACCAAGTAGAATATTGGGGAAGAACCCTGAAGTCTAAGGGAAGAGTGTGAACTAACGCAGAGGGCTGAAAGTGCAATGTGATGTGCGCATGAAGGAAGGAGGGTATGATGGGGGAAGGTGAGACCGGAAATGCAGGCTAGAACAAAGAGATCAGCTGACAGGCCAATGATGAACAGGAAGAGGACTTCATGGAGAAGTGGGGCCCTTCTGCTGCTCAGCTCCAAGAATGCCGGCAGCAAGGCATTTATCAGGAGACCCCCAAGTCCTTACCCCATATCCACATTCCTTCTCAGAAAGTTACTAGAATTGTGCTCCACCAAAAAAGGAATAAATTGAGACAGTGGAAGGTGTGAGAAAAGGAGAATCTAACACAGAAGAGAGGTGGAGGTAAACAGAAAATGACGTCTGTGCGCTGAGCCTTGAATGCCGTTGTTTCAGAAAGCAGCAGGATGACATTTCCAGGAAGACACGAAGAAATGTGCTGGTCCATTACCTGACGGGTTTGATTGTGGGAAAATATTTTTTGGAAGGACTTTATAATTCATTTGGATAATTCTGGAGGAAAATAGTGATAGAAACAAAGAAAACTATGACCACCCCCTACTCTGCCAAAAAAGAGGCAACTCCAAATTCCAGGAAAAACAAACCATTGTAACAATGAGAAAATGTATTCATGGTATATGTTTGGCTAAGCAGTAAAAATACTTACAAAATTATTATAATATAAGCATTACATACAGATTTAACTCAACATTGTAATGCAACTATGGAAGGGAAAGAGGGGAAACTTCTATGTGAGCAGATGGAAAGCGAGAGGTATGAGTGCTAAATTTCTGTGTAGAGAAAAGTCAATAGATAATATTAAAACTGGCAAATCAAATTACCATATAAGCAGGTAAAAAGAGGTGTTTTCTGGAGTACAGGATTTGGGAATAGGAAGAACAGAAGGCAGGGGCCTGCTACTTTTTCTTAAAATCCTTGTGGTGCTGCTATTTCATATTTTAAATGATATACACATAAAAATGATGAAAATACTAATTATAAAGAAACCACATTTAAAATAAAAGAAAAAGATAAACTGGAGCAGATTGTAAAGATTTTATTTTATTTCTATCTTTCTATTTTGAATAATGTGCTAGGAACTTTTTTCTCTGTCAAACAGGATAAGCACACACAGGACCACTGGCTCCAAAGGGGAGGATGGGTGCAGAGGGGAGAAGCTGAAGACAATACTAGTTAAGTGGCTGCTATGTAATCTTAGAAACAGGAGATGACAACCTGAACCCAGACAATGGCAGCAGAAATGACGAGGAGAAATGTCTGAGGACCAAGCAAGTATGACTGAGCAGGAGATCAGAATTCTGGATGTACTGAGCTTCAGATGTGAGCAAGCACCAATCATTATCTCATTTTCGAGACGTGTAAAATGAGGCTTTGAAAAGATAAGATCAAATGGCAGGTAACTGGCAGAGCCCAGTCCTCCTCCTTGACACTGTGCTGACTTCTGTACATACATCACTTGGCTAATACTTTTGTAGCTCCACTACCATCCTGTATCCCCACAGGTCAAATAAAAACTTGAAAGCAACTCACAAAAATATTAATTATTTTAAACATCAAAGACATCTTTACGCATATAGCAAACTGAATTTCCAATTAAACCTCTTCTTTATGACTGTTTTCTCATCACCGCTGAGTGGGCTCCTGGGAATCCTGTGTGTTTCTGACTTCATCCCAGGCCTGGCCATAGCTGACGGAACAATCATTTCACGTTTCTCGGCAACGTGGAACTAAGGCAGGGCGGGCGGTCAAGAGTGTCTCCCTGCATGGCTATGCCTGTTCCGTGCAAATCTGGGCACTGTGGAACCAAAACAGAGCCTGAGAAGAGTCCAGCTGATTCCCAAAGAGCAGCAGCCGAGAGGAACTCTGTCAAGGGTCCTCCTTCCCTGGAGTTCTGCAAGCCATCCCTGTAACTGTAATCAATTCCAAATGGACACAGCCAGCCCACTTTACCAACCCCATGACGACTGTAGCTCTCTTCCCTCACAAAGCCCTGGGCCTGGCCCAGGCCTGCTGCCGTCACCAGGCCTTTCCACTTTCTCTATACCTCCCAACACGGAGTCTTAGGGTCATGAGCCTGCTGGTCCCCCAGCTAGCCAGGAAGGCTCTTATGTTCGACCAGCCAGCCCTGCCCTTGCAGGTCCATGTCAGACAGGAACAACAACAAAATGGCCAAACATTACTGCCTCCTCCTACCAATTCAATTTTTAAAAATGATACTTCACCTACTGTCTCATATCCTTAAAAAAAAATGGATTTAATAGACTCAAATAAGAATTTGGTTGTAGCTAAGTGATAATGTGACTTTTTGTTTATATAGTGAGACAACTCTTAAAAAATATTTTTTAGTCTGCTCATAATTTTAAAGCTTAATATGAGCTTCTCACCTAATACCTCCTCCAGCAGACAGTTCTGATGTATCACCTCTTGCAATAAATCATTCATTCATTAAATCAGCACTGGGTGCTTGGTGCCAGGCACCGTGCCAGGCCCCGTGAAGGATGGTGTGAATAAGCAGTCCTGGTACCTGTCTTCTTTGGTGCTTACAGTCTCATTTTAGAAAGTCATTAGTGTTTAATGCAACATTTACAAAGGTGAAGGATCTGTTACTTTATTTATCCTATAATTAATCTTTTTCCAGATAATCATATGTCTGTAGATAGGAAGAAATAAACACAAAGGCATTTGAGTATGTCTATATACAGAGGTCAATTAAAAGAAGGAAGAAAGGCCGGGCGCGGTGGCTCAAGCCTGTAATCCCAGCACTTTGGGAGGCCGAGACGGGCGGATCACGAGGTCAGGAGATCGAGACCATCCTGGCTAACACGGTGAAACCCCGTCTCTACTAAAAAATACAAAAAAACTAGCCGGGCGAGGTGGCGGGCGCCTGTAGTCCCAGCTACTCGGGAGGCTGAGGCAGGAGAATGGCGTAAACCCGGGAGGCGGAGCTTGCAGTGAGCTGAGATCTGGCCACTGCACTCCAGGCTGGGCGACAGAGCCAGACTCCGTCTCAAAAAAAAAAAAAAAAAAAAAAAAAAAAAGAAGGAAGAAAATTTAGGCAATTTAATAATTACCATGAAAACTAGTTAAGTGTGATGTGGATGAATTCAACTCCTCCTCCCCTGTGAACTGGCTTATATGTCCTTTTAGCATTAGAAATGAATTTCATATAAACTTCCACAAGGAGGAGAAAGCTATGAGCCTGTCTCTCTGACTATCGCAGTATCTTGCGGTACAGCGTCCCTTCCAGGTGGAAACCAGCTTGAGATCCTTCTGGCCAGAGAGAAAGTCCCCACCTGCTCTATAAACTTACTCACTGGCCCATCCCATGCCAAGAGGTCTGCTACAGAGACAAAATTCTATCTCTGTTTGCATTCAGGGTTCAGATATGCATGCAGGCAGGTCAAGCAAAGGCGGGGAAGAATAGTGGGCCAGGAGACTTAGAGGCTAAATGGCAAGCAGAAACTGCAGGATGATCAGGGCTCAGAGAGAACTTAACACAGTAGGGAAGAGGGTTGTGCACCCAGTGAGGTGGATGTGATATGCTCTCTGTCTTACCAAATTCTTATTCACAGAAGGCCCAAGCAACCCTGTGGTGGGACCCCCTTCCCACCAACAGGCTGTGCCATGGGGTAGGAGAGATGGTCTCTTGGTTTTTGCAGCTGGGCTCTTGTGGAATCGGTGGATGAAACGATTCAATGGCTGGGAAAAACAAGGAGGGTTCTCTGTGAGAAACAGGACCAGTAGCAGCCAGCTGGGCTGATACATGAGCACATGAGATGACCTCCCTCCCTAGGACTGAGTGAGGGAAGGGCATTTTAATGAGTGTAAGGCACTTGGCTAAGAATGCAACAGGTCAACAAAATCCAGGTTTTAGTTGCATGCACTGTCACTGGTACCCGCAGGCCCAGGAGACCGGGAGCCATGTGTCTCCCTCCTTCCTACATGCTTCTCTTTGCTCCCTGCTGGGCTGCTTGGCAGGAAAGAAAAAGGGTCAGCCAGCTGTCACCAACATAGCGCCTCCACTCTATGGGTATGTATACTTTTTCCATGTATCATTGTACTTTAAGAAAACGTTGCATAGCTTTAAGAGGGGGGAGGGGAAGAGGTCTGAAAACACTGATTTCTGTCACTGAGAGTGTTAGGAGGGCTTTAATAAGTCTTTAAAGAGCTAAGATCCCCCCAAAAAAGGTAACATTAAGAGAAAACTAATAATGTCATTGCATTAACTGCAACACAGCCTGCATTTTCTGTTGAGAGCAGAAGATCAAAACACTTTCCAGTTTTACCTTACTAATAATTATCTCTAATGCCTGCATGTCACAACACATGCAAATCTCTTCAAATCTCTTGAAGGAGCGTGAAAGGCAGGGAGGAAGAGAGGCCAGTCACTCTAGAATGCCATAATAAAGTGATGTCTCTATGTGATCCTGACTCATGTACGGTCTTCTGTAATCAAATTAAATGACGCATACTTCAGATCTCTACTAATTATGGATTGATTTTTTAAAAATCATTTCCCCACCTGTCCCCTTAGCTAACTAGTACTTCTTATGGCTCACAGTGTGCCCATCTCTGTACTCCCCCTGCTCCTAAATTTAAACATTTTCAGATTATCTGTTGTGCCTTAGAAAGCCACATAGCCAAGCACTTCAGAATTGTATGTAAAAGAGAAGCAGCCTCTGAAGGAACAGAGATGTGGTGAGGAAGGAGCTGGGGCCTCTATGGCTGTATTTGGGGATGTAGCGCCACTTCTGGCCTTCTTGGTTTCCTGGTGACTTGGTTCCTAGCATTTTAGTCCTCATCAATAATACTGCCACTCAGAGTACGACAGCTGCTTTTGACTCAGCATTTTAATTGAATTTAATTCACTTTCAGTAGCCTTGAGTCGGAAAAGAAAATACTAATTAGCTCGAGGATATTAGCTAAGGGACCTCACTAGTCTGGGCATCAGGTTCCTTGACTGTATGTAAAGGATCTCCTACAGAAAAATCCACACTAAGCTAGGAGGCGCAGGAACCCATGTAGAGAGAAGAGGGGTGATGGGAGCTCCTAAAAGAAGAGCAATATGAAGCCTCAGGAAGACAGCAATCATGGAGAGCGACCAGCCTAGAATGAATGGAACAAGAGAGAGGAGTTCAGGAAGGATGACTCACAGAACAAAAACACAGACACACAATGAGAAAAGACAGAAGAGAAAGATGATCTGCCATGGAGAGAAGTGGACTGGCAAGCACTTTAAAGAGCTGCCGGAGAGTAAGACAGATCAGCAAGGCTGCTGAAGAGAGCAAGCAAATGAAAACAAAAGAGGAGTGGGAATTAAAGAGAAAGGAAAGGTAATCAGAGTACACTGCCTGGCTCAGCAGTAAATACTGTCATAATAATATATCATCATAATAATGAAAACACAATAGGAATTTCTATAAAAATGTGTCAAAATTAAATATACTGTTTTAAATAATCCTCCAGAAACTGCCATCTAAGCACACTATTTATAAGTATGGAGGTAAAAACCAGAAGGAACAGCCAAGAGAGTCTATAGAGTGATCACTTCTGGGGAGTGGGAACAGAGGATAGAGAGGAGTGGAAGAGGGAACTATTATTTTTCTTTCAGAGTCTATAATGTGATTCCAAGAATCAAAGGGAGAAAGAATTTTAAGAGGAAAGAAAAGAAAACATATGTTCGTACAGATGGTGTTGGGACAACTGAATAACCACATGCAAAAGAATTAAAGCTGGGCTCATTCCTCAAACCATACACAGAAATTAACTCAAAATGAATCACAGACCTAAATTTAAGAACGAAAACTCTAAAACTCTTAGAAGAAAACATAAGAGCAAACTTTCATAATCTTGGTAAGGCAATGATTTCCTAGATATGATACCAAAAACAAGTGACAAAAAGAAAAAACTAGATACACTGGGCTTACAAAATTAAAACCACTTGTGCTTCAAAGCACACCAGCAAGAAAGTAAAGAGATAATTCACAGAATGGGAGAAAATGCTTTCAAATCATATATCTGATCAGAATATATAATGAACACTTACAACTCAACAATAAGAAGACAAATAACTCAGTTGAAAAATGGGCACAAGGGCCAGGCACGGTGGCTCATGCCTGTAATCTCAGCACTTTGGGAGGCTGAGGCAGATGGATCATGAGGTCAGGAGATCGAGACCATCCTGGCTACACGGTGAAACCCTGTCTCTACTAAAAATACAAAAAATTAGCTGGGCATGGTGGCACATGCCTGTAGTCCCAGCTACTTGGGAAGCTGAGGCAGGGGAATCGCTTGAACCCAAGAGGCGGAGGTGGCTGTGAGCCAAGATGCACCACTGCACTCCAGCATGGCCAATGGTGAGACTCTATACCAAAAATAAAAAAAGAAAAGAAAAAAGAAAAATGGGCAAAAGATTTCAATAGACATTTCTCTAGAAAATAAATAGTCAATAAGCACATGAAAAGATGTTCAACATCATTAGCCATCAAGGAAATGCAAATTAAAACCACAACTGAGACACAACTTCATACCACTAGGATAGCTGTAAACAAGAAGACAGACAATAGCAAGTGTTGGCTAGGATGTGGAACCATCATACATGGATGGTAGGAAAGTAAAATGGTATAGTCACTTTGAAAACAGTTTGGCAGTTCCCCAAAAAGTTAAACGCAGAGTCACCATGTGACTTAGCAATTCCATTTCCAGGTATATGCCCAAGATAAATGAAAACATGTAAGAATATACAAAAACTTTTACACAAACATTCATAGAAACATTAGTCATAACAGTCCAAAAGTAGAAACAATCCAAATATCCCTCAACTGATAAATGGATGAGTAAAATGTGATATATCCATACAATGGAATATTATTCAATCATAGAAAGAAATAAAGTACTGACACATACTACAACATGGTTGAACCTTGAAAACATTTTGCTAAGTGAAAGAAGCCAGTCTCAAAACACCACATATTGCATAACTCCATTTATATGATATGTCCATAACAGGCAAATTTTTATAAAGACAAAAAGTAAATCAATGGTTGCCAAGGGCTAGGAGTGGGAACTGAGATGAGGACAATGACTGCTGATGAATATGGTGTTTCTTTTTGGGGGGGTGACGAAATGGTATAAAATTAGGTTGAAGTAATGGCTGCACAACTCTGTGAAGATACTAAAAACTACTGAATTATACTCTCTACATGGAGGAATCTTGTATGAATTATACCTCGATAAAGCTGTTTTTAAAAGTCGATAAGGCAGGCCAGGCGCGGTGGCTCACGCCTGTAATCCCAGCACTTTGGGAGGCTGAGACGGGCGGATCACGAGGTCAGGAGATCGAGACCATCCTGGCTCACATGGTGAAACCCCGTCTCTACTAAAAATACAAAAAAAAAAAATTAGCTGGGCGTGGTGGCGGGCACCTGTAGTCCCAGCTACTGGGGAGGCTGAGGCAGGAGAATGGCCTGAACCTGTGAGGCGGAGCTTGCAGTGAGCCGAGATGGCACCACTGCACTCCAGCCTGGGCGACAGAGCAAGACTCCGTCTCAAAAAATAAATAAATAAATAAAAAATAAAAGTTGATAAGGCAATGATTATTACACAGATGTAAATATTTGTCAAAACGTATCCAACTTCTGCAAAGACTATGACAGTGAAAAGAAAAACATTCAACTGTACACTTACATGGTTACATTTTATTATATGTAAATCACACCTCAATAAAGCATATTTTTTATAAAGCATCTCCAGTGCAATAATTTTACTACAGCTAATTTATTAAAATGTTACTTTCAGAACACCAGGCAGGCAAGAATATCAAACTCATGACTATCTTTCTATGGCCAGCATTACTCACCTGTGTTAGGCAAACATTTTCTGCCTTCCTTAGAAAAGCCTCTAGGTCGGGCATGGTGACTCACACCTGTAATCCCAGCACTTTGGGAGGCCAAAGTGGGTGTATCACTTGAACTCAGGAGTTCAAGACCAGCCTGGGTTACATAGCAAAACCCTGTCTCTACAAAAAATACAAAAATATTAGCCAGGTATGGTGGCTTGCACCCGTGGTCCCAGCTACACAGGAGGTTGAGGTGGGAGGATCACTTGAGGATCACTTGAGCCCGGGAGGTGGAGGTCGCAGTGAGCTGAGATCGCACCACTGCACCAGCCTGAGTGATAGAGAGACCCTGTCTCCAAAAACAAAAAAAAAAAAGAAAGAGAAAGAAAGACAGAAAGAAAAGACTAGTCTCTAGTGTCTAGTGCTGGGTGGAGAATGGTCATTCAGAGCGGCAAGACTCTCAATTTGCAGCAGGAAAGCAACAATATCTGCTTAATCAATGTGTTCCTGAAGTTAGCAAGTATGTCTTCCTAACAGAACATTAACTTTTCTAAACAGAACTCTTTTTTTTCCCTTCAGTTTTTAAGTTCTGGGGTACATGTGCAGGATGTGCAGGTTTGTTACATAGGTAAGCGTGTGCCATGGTGGTTTGCTGCATAGATCAACCCATCACCTAGGTATTAGGCCCAGCCTCCATTAGCTATTCTACCTGATGCTCTCCCTCCTCTGCCCCTCCCTACCTCCAATAGGCCCCAGTGTGTATTATAAACAGATCTCTTAATTTGTAAACTACTATTTATTCTCGGTTTGCTGTTTGGGAGAAATAAAATTTCACCTTAAAAACATAAAATTTTCCTTCTGGAAGGAACTTGTATGTAGCAAATCCCTTATTTGACAAAGGCTGAAACTGATGAAGGCCTAGAGAAGTTAGAACACTTGCTACGGAATGCATGGATGACAAGCTGACAAAGCTGCTGAGCATCAGCCCAGGTCACTTCTCCACACCTCTGGGGACAGTGGCCCCATCATCAGATGGAGGGCTTCCTAAATACCCAAGATGCTCTCCTCACTTATTCCTCACATCAATCCTATGCAGCAGGACAATTAGCCCCGGTTCCAATTTACTGATGAGAAATGTAGGTACTGAGATGTTAGCAAGCAGCCTACAGGCAAGGAGCTGGGAGTGCAACTTGGGCTGTCTCCAGAGCCTGACCTTCTAACTCATAACATATGTCCATCTCCCTAAAACCAATGCTTCAGATTTTCATTTCTTTTAATAAACATTGGCATTTTTCATTTCTAATATGTGGGAAGACTGACACATCACTTCTGTTAGAACACGCTGTTTATCCCCACCTTACATCAAGTTCTGGCCTATGTCTATCCTTTGTCTTGAATTTGGTCCCTTCTCTCATCTGTCCCTGAATCTTCACCTTGTCAAGCCAGACTGAGGGGCAGAGCAGTACCCCTGGTTTCTGACAGTGTTATACAAGCATGACATTGACACTGACCCTGTGAGGGTTCGATGACAGTCTTTCTGGTATGGTACCTATGGAAACAAAGAACCAGTAAGAGATGGGGTTCAGAGAAATGATCAGTTTAAAGCAATTTCATAAATTGTTAGGAATGCTTTCTTATATGCAAAGGCTTGACAATGTAAAATGATCAGAATGTTCACATATTGTTCCTCCCATGCTCATTCAGATACATTAGTCTAGCAGGTTTTAAGTTGCAGGTTGACCTAAAAGATAATCTTGACCTCAAAATAAATCTACTAAATATTGTATAGATTGAAGGGAAAGAAAAGAAGACCTCTCTGAGAAGCAATACCATATTTGGACTTAAGAATCCACTGGGATGTAAAACATAGACAAAATTATGGGCCACTTTAGAACAAACCTATAACAGCCCAGACATTTTTTCATTCTGTTAAAGGCAAAGATGAATAAAAGCCAATGGAGACAACCTAAGCCACTTTGAAATTTTCTTTGCTGATGCCAGCAAATTCCTTCCGAAAAAATCACAGCAGCAAACTTACTATTACTTGATATTTCTATCACAGCTGTCTTTGATGGGGTGAGCTTCTGAGGTTTTCCTTGTTAGACCCATCTTAATGAAGAAGGGCTATAACGCAATGAATCTGATTTGTTACAAAACATCTCAGAAAGGACACTTACAAGCACACATCTTAGAAGGCAGAATGCTCATTCCTCAGTGCTGCCAACCCACGGCAATTTCTTTTCTGTAACAGCCTCAGATTCAGTTTATAAGCCTCAGTAGAAGGCAAACCTCATTATCTTAGAATCATACCTCAGCTTTGCTCAATAACATTAATCACTTTATTCATCTACAATAGATTAATAAGGTGATTTTCTCTGAGCTAAAAAACTAAACTTACTTTCTCTGAGCTAAAAAAAACTAAACCTTTCCTCAAAGAATAAAAACTTGCTAGCATTGATATTTTGTGTATGTGGGTACCTACCCATGCCTAGGAAGGCACCACTATCCCAGATACTAAGGTGCAGATAAAAATAGCCTCACGAGGCCAGGTATGGAGACTCACACCTGTAGTCCTAGCACTTTGGGAGGCTGAGGTAGGCAGATCCCTTGAGCTCAGAAATTAGAAACCAGTCCAGACAACATGGTGAAACCCCGTCTCTATAAAAACACAAACATTAGCCAGGTGTGGTGGCACATGCCTGTATTCCCAGCTTCTCCAGACGCTGAGGTGGGAGGATCACTTGAGCCCCGGAGGCAGAGGCCAGTGCACTCCAACCCAGGTAACAGAGCAAGACCAAGTCTCAAAACAACAACAACAACAACAACAACAAAATAGCCTCAAGTAACATGTGAGACAGCTGTTCTCACACAGCAAAATCAGGTGTAAAGACTTTATCTCTCTTAAAATATCAGCTTTTAGAAAGAAATAATAATCTGATGCCAACTATACAAATACACCTAAAAGCAAAGTTTTTAAATTTAAAAAAGGTACCATTCACATAGAATATTCAGGCTAGTGAACTAAATGAGCTATGCTTATGTCATGAATTTCATCCAGAAGATATCAATTCCTCCCAAATACCTGAGAAATAACAGTTTCTGAAGTCCTTAATGTACGCACATTATAATTGTAAGTGTTTTGACTGGATCTCATTTGGAGTAAGGAGCCAACACTTTTAAATAAGCCAAAACAAAGTAAAACTGGTAATTACATTATTGGACTTTATCCTTGTTTTAATACTTTCTTTCTCAGTTTTGGAAAGCAACTGTATCACTTCAAAGGCACACCTGTTTCACCAGAAAATAATTTCTTAAAAAATGCTTCAACTAGGCCTGGCACGGTGGCTCATGCCTGTAATCCCAGCACTTTGGGAGGCTGAGGTTGGCAGATCATCTGAGGTCAGGAGTTCGAGACCAGCCTGGCCAATGTGGTGAAACCCCATCACTACTAAAAATACAAAAATTAGCCGAGCATGGTGGCAGTTGCCTGTAATCCCAGTGACTTGGGAGGCTGAGGCAGGAGAACTGCTTGAGCCCAGGAGGTGGAGGCTGCAGTGAGTTGAGATTGTGCCACTGCATTCCAGCCTGGGTGACAAGAGTGAGACTCCATCTCAAAAAAAAAAAAAAAAAAAAAAAGCTTCAACTTAGAAATAAATGTGAATTTAACAAAAGACAAAAGACGCATCGACCTTCAATTTTGCCCCTCAAGAGTGTCCTATATTCTAAAATACTTCAAAAATGGCCAAATCCAAATTGTCCACATTCCCAAAGAAGGGATCTTGAAGCCAGAGAGTCCTGTGTTCCAAAGTTGGTTTTGCTGCCAATCCTACTAAAAATTGCTTAACGTGACATACAGCGGATGCAAGAGGGTGGTGGGACAGTTCTCCACCTAAAAAGCACAAAACTATAAAGGAAATGTACAAAGCACTACGTTAATACTCACCCTATTTCTGTTGTCTCTTCTTACATAAAAACTACTTTCACAATATGCTACTTGCTCCTAGGCTTATGAAGCTCAAACCTTGTAAAATTGCTTCGAAGAATTTCTCTCAATTTGACACAAGTTAACTTGACAGAGAAGAAATACATTTTTAAACCACATTAAGGCTCCCATGTGGCCCATTAAAAGTGTTTGTAATTATTAGTACAGTTATTAAATACTTAATGCATTGTACAGAGGGTGATCTTTCCGTGCTACGAGAATTTTAACTTCAGCATACTCTGACCAGAATGCTCAAACAGGAAAGCTAACTGTTTGCAGATTTTTGCACTTGGTGCCCTAATGTCAGTTAAAATGTGGAATACAAGAGGAAAGAATTTAGCCAAGAGCTTAACAGAACAGAGAAAGAAGTTGGGGCAAGAGTCAGGCAAACAGGAAACATTCTCTCATTTGTCCTGATGCCAAAATGAACTTAAGACAGTTGTCCTGGGGCAACATTCAAAATCTGGGAAAATGCACCAAATAGAATACACCTCAAAGGATACATTTTAAAAAGTTGGGGCCAGGAGGCATATTCACCGGTTTCCCACTCTCACCTCCCACTCCCCGGCAGAGTTTTGTAACCAAACCTAGAGGCACCCTTCTTTGCACTTTTCTCTGAGTAGTTTGCAAAAGCTCCAAATGACTGTCCTCATTGTGGTTAGGGTCACTGCTTTGGAAAGTGTACAAAAAAATACCACCCAGAAACAATAAGAGCTGATGGGAATTATTTTTAAAGATTTCTTTTTGGCATAGGTTTATCTAAAGAAGGCAACTCCCTTTGAAAATTATATACAACTTGGTGTTCTCCTTAAATCGCTGAGCTAGAAGTATAGGGCCTAAAGTATAAGAGTCCAGAGACTAGTGTGGACCACTCTCCCTTCCACTGTCCTTGCTAGAAGCCACAGGTGTCCCACGGAGATGCACATCTTAAGTGCCAGGCAGATGCTGTGCTGAATACTGACTACTCTGCTGCAGAGGGGCAATGGCCAGTGAGAGGCACAGCTAGGACTCCTCCTGTCCTTCTAGCCCTTGGGCCCAGCCAGACAAAACCCTGGGAATGCCAGAGGCAGCTCTAATGCAAAAGGCAGCCTCCTACTCTTCCTCAAGCTCTGTATCCCCTAAATCCAAGGATGCTCTTGCCCACCTGGCATCTTCTGCCCTCAAGTCTCTCTAGTGCCCTAAGATTTCTCTTAAGCAGCAGTCCTAAGGATTTTGTAATGAAAAGGTGCAGCTAATACCCCCAACTTCCATGATGTTTGTACCTAAGATGGATAAGATGAGAGGTATGTCTGCCACCTCTTACACCTCATCCCAATCTTCTCTGGCTTTAATTTGACTGATTTATTAGATTTAATTATTTCACACCTGTTCAACCTCCGAGCTTGGGTTCTGGAGCCAGACAGTGTAGATCTGAATCCAAATCAAATTTCCAGCTCTGTGACCCTAGGCAAATTTCTTAACCTACTGTGCTTCAGTTTCCTCATCCGTAAAATTGAAATAATAATCATACTTAACTCCTGGGGTTAGCAGATGTTTCCTATGATAGGCCATATATAAAGCCTTTGGTACTGTGCCCAGCACACAGGCACTACTCCCAAAAAGTGAGCTAGGGATGCTCCTCTAGGAAGTCTTCGTTTTCCCTCCTTGAGTTTTCCTTCAGTGCCAGGACCTCTCCCTGGACTAGGACAGGATAGAAATCTATGGAAAAGTCACCTGGTGCGGAAAAGTTCTGTTGTAACAAAAAATGACTGACTATGGTAAGAACATAAACCAAAGTTTCTACTTCACCTTAGTCTCATTAAGAAATTTAAAGTGGCTGGGTGTGGTGACTCACATCTGAAATCCCAGCACTTTGGGAAGCTAAGACAGGAGGGAGAACTGCTTGAAGCCAGGAGTTCAAGACCAGCCTAGGCAGTAACAACAACAACTACACACATACACACACATACATATATATAAAATTAGACAGGGATGGTGGGGCACACCTGCAGTCCTAGCTACTTGGAAGGCTGAGACAGGAGATCATTTGAGCCCAGAAGAGGTATGGCTGTACCACTGAACTCCAGCCTGGTTGACAGAGCAAGACCCATCTCCTTAAAAAAAAAAAAAAACCAAACTTAAAGTGACATAATACCAGGATGACAATATGCTAATATATTGACCAAGACACTTTTGAAACTAAAAAGGGGTGCTATTAATAATTATAATAAAACATCTAGGATTCTCCTACTTAGCACCCACTTGTAAATTCTTTTTCATTATCAAGAAAAACCCCATTAAGTGAAAATTATAAGCCAAGGTCAAAACCCAGCCGTTGCCTGTTTTTGCAAGTAACATTTTATTAGAACACAGCCGTGCTCATTTGTTTACATATTGTCTATGTCTGCTTTTGTGCAATAATGGCGGAGATGAGTTAATGCAACAGAGACTCTATCACCCACAAAGTCTAAGGGATGTATTATTTGGCTATTTACAGAAAAATTTTGCCAATCCCTGTTCTAGACTCAAGTAACTCAGAGACATTGCCTTCCAATTCCATAATCTCACATTTGTATGCTATTATCTGACAAGAAAAAAATACCAAATCACTTCTCTTATGATAGGCATGAGTTTTTACTACGTGACATTTTCATGTTAAATTTCAATAAATTTTAGTTTCATACTTAATAAACATTATTATACATGGAATGGTCAAAGGAACTCATATATGGAGAAGAAGAAAACTACTGTGGTCTCCATACACAGGAAGCGCTGTCACGTGAAGAGGGTGAGTCAGCACCGTGTGGTGACTCAGCGCTCTGCTGTCAGTCTGGCCACCTAACTGTGGGTCCTTACGTGCTCCAAGCGTCATCTGCGAAGCTAGGGTAGTAAGAGTACTTTCCTCATAGGGAGGTAGTGAGCATCAAAGAAGATGGAACACGTCCACCTGCTGTACTGCTTTTCTTAAATTAGTCATTTGTGCTTGTTGTTACTGTTGCAGACCTGGACATACTCTGCTGGAGGTAGATTTCAACAAGGCAGATTTCAGCTTTCAGCTCAACTTAAGGAAAAGCCTGATCGCCTTACTGTCTGCCTGGGAGTCAGGTGAACAGACAGTCTCATGGAGTTCAACATCCCTGACAGTATCCCCAGGGCAGTGTGAGCCCCATGGCAGGGAGGATGCAGAAGGGATTGCAGGAGAGTGAGGATCTGGCTAAATGACTGCCAGTGCAGTGTGTTTTCATCTGATACTATGATGAAGAAAGCTTTAGGAATACACACCATCAGCCCCATCTTAAGAATGGGGAAATAGGATACACCGGAGAGTAAATAGGTGTCAGCAGATTAGGAGAACAACATATTGCAAACTTTTTATGTTTTAAAGGACCACTAGCAACTCAGAACAGAATAAGGACACAACCTGGTTCCATTCTGCCAAAAAGGTAAACGGAGGGACAAGAACACAGCACCAAAGCCAGGTTCTCTGATAAAGTCACCCAGGAAGTGGCCCTGTCTCCAACAACAGGCCCAGTGGTTTTGGCTGGCAGGGTCCTTCAAAGGAACAGTGTGCCCAATTCATGCTGGGTCCATTCACCCTGGGCCCATTAATAATTTGCCAGGCACTGGCCGGGCGCGGTGGCTCACGCCTGTAATCCTAGCACTTTGGGAGGCTGAGGCAGGTGGATCATGAGGTCAAGAGATCAAGACCATCCTGGCCAACGTGGTGAAACCCCATCTCTACTAAAAATACAAAAAATTAGCCGTGCATGGTGGTAGGTACCTGTAGTCCCAGCTACTCGGGAGGCTGAGGCAGGAGAATCACTTGAACCCGGGAGGTGGAGGTTGCAGTGAGTTGAGATTGCGCCACTGCAGTCCGGTCTGGTGACAGCGAGACTGCATCTCAAAATAAATAAATAAATCATAATAATTTGCCAGGCACCTAAGGCCATGGCCAGGCTCTCTTTCACTGCAGCCTGCTCTGTCTTTTTTTTTTTTTTGAGACGGGGTCTCGCTCTGTCACCCAGGCTGGAGTGCAGTGGCCGGATCTCAGCTCACTGTAAGCTCCGCCTCCCGGGTTCACGCCATTCTCCTGCCTCAGCCTCCCGAGTAGCTGGGACTGCAGGCGCCCGCCACCTCGCCCGGCTAGTTTTTTGTATTTTTTTTTAGTAGAGACGGGGTTTCACCGGGTTCGCCAGGATGGTCTCGATCTCCTGACCTTGTGATCCGCCCGTCTCGGCCTCCCAGCTCTGTCTTTAGTAGAGCTGGACAGGCTTCATCACCTGGGCTCTGTGCTCCCCGCTGATCCTGGCAGGAAACAAGATACCTGACTGCACAATGGGCCTGTGGCCCCAGCTGCCCATTATCCAGGGTGAAAGGTATGTGTGGCCACAAGGAGTATGGCTCGTGCACTCTTTAGCACCCTAAAGGCTTGGGGATCATTCATTCAGTCTGAATACAAATCAAGGGTAAAAACCACATGGCAGTGTCACAGACATGACAGATGTAGTATCCAGTGCATGGATGGCACACAGCCTCTTTCCCTTTACCAATCTAGAAGAGTGACTAGTAAATGCTCTGACCATTTTCTTCTTTTGAAAAGGAAATTTTAAAAATTTAAAATTATATTGTTATTCTTCCTTTTCAATTCTGCCTGTTTGACTTAATATTATAACATTAGGCTCAAAAATGACCAGTGACTTTTTCAATGACCTTGTTATTTAAAATTCTGTACACAGACCGTTAATAGCTGCATAATATTCTATTATATTGCTGTGTCAAAATTTATTCATCAGGCTGGTGCAGTGGCTCACACCTGTAATCCCAGCAATTTGGGAGGCCGAGGCAGAAGTCTGAGGCCAGCCTGGACAGCAGAGCAAGGCCCCATCTCTAAAAAAAAATTTTTTTTAATTAAAAAATAGTTAGGCGTGGTGGTGCACACCTGTAGTCCTGGATACTGGGAAAGCTGAGGGGGAGGACTGCTTGAGCCAGGAGTTTATAGTGAGCTATGATTGCACCACTGCATTCCAGCCTGGGCAAGAAAGTGAGACTCTGTCACTAAAAAAAAAAATATATATATATATATATATATATATTCATCATCCCAATGCTGGACCAACTGTCTCCACTTTTTCACCACTGTAAACAATGCTGCAATAAACATCTTTCTGGATGGATCTTTGTCCATGTAGAGAATAAGCTGCAAACTACTTTTCCTTAACAGGAAGAAAATCTGGTCTGTATCAAGGTGATATCCCACCACACTTGGGAAATTAGGTACAGGAGAGTGATCCTCTACTTTATAGTGTTGCCAAGGCTGTCCAACTTACTGGTTCAGATAAATTACAGCCCCAAATCACAGCAATTTCATCCATGGTGGCCACTGTTCCACAGTGGGGACAGTGCTCTGTTGGTGACTATCAACTCGGTGATCTCAGTCATTCCATTCAGGGCTTTAGTTTCTTCAACTGCAAAACTATGAGCTGGAATGAGATTATCTCCATGTTCCCTACTATCTTTATAATCAAATGACTGAAATAATTGAAAGACCCGGGAACAACAATTTCACAGTCAGATTTCCCCAGTGCTGAATTACAACCTAATGCCAACTATCATGGCAGTTAAGAGACCCTGTGCCCCTGGCACTAGGTCAGACATTGTGGGTAGAATCACAGAGGAAAGGGAGTGACACCCTGACTCGGAGTGGGAGGGAGATTAACCCATCACAGAGCTACTAAGGAATGCTTACAGAGCCTCACATAGCAGCACTGACCTCAGCATGGTTCTCTTGGGAAGACCATAAATCCAAATATGTCTGCCAGCCAGTATCAAAATGTCAGGCTGGGATGTCTAACAGAGACCCCAAGTTAGGCCCCAGGGCCTGCAGGGAACCCTCAGTGGAGAGCTACTCACTGGGAGTCATCTTTGGCCATACCCAGAATTTACTTAATTTGACTATCTCCTTTCCCAGGCCCCAGTGGATGGAACTCATAAACAAAGAGTGAGAAGTGCAACTGAAGCAGAGTTAGAAGCAGGCTCACTGACAACAGCAAGAAGGGAGAGCTGCCAGCCCCCGGAGAAGGAGAACCAGTAAAGCTAGCAAAAGCAAGCAGAAGAGTTTCTAAAGCAACATACTCTGCAAAGCAGTCTGGGGCCATGTACTGTAGGAGCAAGTTGCCAGCAGCCCCTGGGAGCAGAAACGGATATAGCAACTGTTGTTGAAAAGAACGATCCTGATCAACCCACATCAAAGGCTAATGGACCTCATTTAAGAAGATAGGGAAATGTAAATCTGTGAGATATTTTAGGATCATTTCCATCAAAAGTATCTCATCGGATAAAGGAATAAGCTTCAGTTATCTGGAAGGGTCACCCCTGTTGAGCAGCTCATTTGCTGAAGATATCACAGGGGCAAGGACAAACTGACACAGGACAAATCACGCTACATGAGTGCTATAAAGAGAAGGATTTTCAGGGCTAGGCTCTCTTAGGCTCTGCTCACATTGGCATTGTGCCTAGCACTGTGTTAAGCCCAAACCAGGTGCTCGCCAAGCAGACTGATGCTCCAAGGGCAGGGCTGTGTGCACACACACTGGCTGACTCCGGCCAGGTGAGCACTGGGCCACAACCTGCCAAGTGTCCTCTCATACAAGGCTGGCTCTTTTCTCTACCTCCCCTTCCCTTCCCCCAGATGCAAACCAGAAACAGGATCTGCTAACAAATTATTAGGCATGATTGCCTCTAGCATGGGCAAAGCAACTAAGAATGGTAATTAAAAAGAAGTTTAATGTTTACGAACACACACAAATGTGTGTGTGTGTATATCTATGTACACACACACATATGTGTATATAAAATATACACATATGTATATATATAAATATACATACACACACATATGTATATAAAATATACACGTATGTATATATATAAAGAAGAATGTATCCCTCTGCTCCTTGTATGCTTTTTAAGTATTCACAAAGAAATAATAAAAAACGCTGGAAGCAAACATGCCAAAATGTTAACTGCTGTAAATTCTGGGTGGTTGGCATAAAGTGCTGTTATATTATTCTTGAGACTTCTTTTTTCTTAGCATTTTCCAAATATCTCAAAAAATAAAAGATAACAGGCTTCTGTCCCAGGAGGTATGTCACTAAATCATTCGTCCATGTGTCTATCCCTTCAAATACTGACTGCTTTCCCAGGCCTAGTATTTGTTGCGCTGCTAGGATGCAGTGGTGAACCAGCAGATCAAATCCCAACTCTCATAAGGTTTTTGGTCCTCGGGGTAAGTTTATGCTGGGTTCATTCTTCCTCTCCTCTCTGAACTCTTATGAGACGGGCAATCAGAAGAGGGTGTCTCATCTCCTTCCACAACTTGTTTCACACAAAGTAAAACCCAAACCTCTGGCGTGGACTATACAACCTTACCTGAGCACTCTCTTTCCACCTCTTCCACCTCATCTCTCCACTTTAAAGGGGCAGTCATAGTGGCCTCTTCCTCTCCTGTCTTTGTCTTTGGCCTTGCTGTTCCTCTGCCTGGGGCACTCCCACCTAACTCTACACATGACAGGTTCTTCACCTCTTCCGGGTTTTAGTTCAAATCGCATATCCTCATTAAAAGGCACTTGCCTCCTTGCTTGTCAAAGGCATTGGCCTCCCATAGGACACTAGAACACCGTCCCTAAGACACATCTGAGCTAACTCCCTCACCTCTTCAAGTCTTCTCAAGCAGGGCTTTCCCAGCCACCTGATTTAAAATTGCAGCTTCACTTGAGATTTGCCCAGAGAGTAGAATTTCAGGATTCTCACCGCCCCACCACACACAAAATGTGAGGTGATGAAGGTGTTAATTAGCCAGATCATTTCACAATGTATACGTTCATCAAATCATCACATTGTACACCTTAAATGTATGCAATTTTTATTTGTCAATTATATTCCAATAAAGTTGGGAAAATAAATAAATAAAAATAAAGTTGCAGCCTGTGCGTTCCCACACCCCCTGCTGCCTCACTCCTCCTGATACCTTTCACCTGGTTCTGCTTTTTCCTGTTGGATAGTACTGACTGCTTACCAACATGCTCTGCAATTTATGTCTTTATTCCAGTTACTGCTTATGGTCCGTTTCCTGTACTAGAATGTGAGACCCTTAAGAAAATGTGCATTTGTTTTGTTCACTGACACATCCTGAGAGTCTCAACAGTGCCCTTGGTAAACAGCTCATGTTGAATTTCATAGCAATCACCAACATCTTCTTGTTTACCTGATTACTTATTTATTGTTTTATTTCTCTTCAAGAGAGCCAGAGAATTTGAGCCAACAACACGAGGCCTGTCTGTCTTGTTAAATTCACATGCCCGGCATGTAGAAAATAACCTGACACATTTAAGGTGTTCAGTAAATTTATGAAACAAAAGAAAACACTGTTAAGCTGGGTCCGATACGGGTTTTTCAATAAAGAAACTGCATGATAATCCAGCCACCCATTTTCCTCTGATTCTCTGAAAGAACCTTAGCCATGGCCGGGCGCGGTGGCTCAAGCCTGTAATCCCAGCACTTTGGGAGGCCGAGATGGGCGGATCACGAGGTCAGGAGATCGAGACCATCCTGGCTAACACAGTGAAACCCCGTCTCTACTAAAAAATACAAAAAACTAGCCGGGCGAGGTGGCGGGCGCCTGCAGTCCCAGCTACTCGGGAGGCTGAGGCAGGAGAATGGCGTAAACCTGGGAGGCAGAGCTTGCAGTGAGCTGAGATCCGGCCACTGCACTCCAGCCTGGTGACAGAGCGAGACTCTGTCTCAAAAAAAAAAAAAAAAAAAAAAAGAACCTTAGCCATCTGAAAAGGAGTCACTATTTTAGCTAGCATAATCACGATGCAAAAATAATTATTTCATTTATTCTGTATCCCGAGTTTGGAAGTCAACTACAGACTCTAATTGCTGCCTAAATCCCAGTAGTAAACAAACCAGCTTTGCATTTTATATGTTACCATGAGGTTCTCCAGGTTTGCTCCTCAGAGCCAAAGAAATGTTGACACAGTTGCACACCAAGTTTCAACATGCTGATCATGTTAAAATAGTGCACAAGAAATATTTTTCCACTTTTTAAAAAGCCAGACTGTTTACATGCTTAAGTGGCCAGAGACTTTGCTATCTGTGTGTGGTCCTGAAGTTTCAATATCATAACCATGAATACAAAATGGAGCAGCATGCAACAAACTAGTTTATGTAGTTTCTCAGCCAAAATGGGAATCAAGATGTTACCGTGCAAGAGCTCATAAATGGGCAGGTTAGAAAAGGAGAATAAAACCTAATTTTAATATATTTTTGGAAAAAAAAAAGAATTAATGTAATACAACTGGGTTATATTTATACATACATAATACAGACAAACATATTAAATAGAAGATGAGAGAGACAGAGGACAGAAATAGCTCACAAGGTCTTTGGCCTATAGATTTCTTATCAAGATCACACAGAAATATGCTGAGCACAGCATTAACTACAAGCCCAGAGTCGAGTGGTAGAAAAGATCTATGAAATGGTTACCAAACACAGATCTTCAGTACAAACATGAGAGAGAGGAGAGGCGTTCCTTCAGCTTGGCCCAGGAGCTGAACATAAGCCTTGTGCAACCTCCCAGGAGCACTCTCCAGAGGAGGGGCCCTAAGTTCGCAGTCGGGCCAAAGAAGATATGCCCTGTCTCCTATGTCTTTTCCATATTCCGAGTAGTACCGGCTTTGGTCTATGATAATTTAGTCTTTCTTCAAGCTAGAAATAGAATTTAAGCAGGGGCTCCACCCTGTCCAGACAAGATATAAGTGAAAAGAGACCTCACAGAAAGAAAAATTATCTACATCTGACTAACTGAAGACGTGCACACATTCCCAGAGTCTAGAGTTTAAATGTTCAAGACAGTTTCTGGATTCTGGGCTGTTTGCATTTATCATTCCTCTAAGTCCCCAAATGCTTCAGGTTAGTGAGGACTGCTGGTTCTCACATTTTTAATAGCTTTGTACTTGAAGAAAGTTCTCAGTACAGTGTGTCTAAACAAAAAAATAAATCACTTAATGTAAGCAGGTTCATGTTGCAACACGAAATGCCATTTCCCATTTGATTGCCAAATGCACAAACTGTTATTCTCAGTTGACTGAATAAGTGAAAGAATGGTACTTCATTAAATTCTTTTTTTTCCTGGCATTATTTTTTTTTTCCCTCCTACAGTTTCTTTTACAGAGTCTTCCGTGGCTATAGGTCAGAACAGTTTTCCTGTTGCTATGAGAACGGCGTAAATAAGTCGAGTTTAAAATTCACTTTGGGGGTATGGAGCCGCCACAGTTCCGGCTACCTAAGTAAGCCCTGCTGGGTGTGTGTTGCGTACTCTTCCCTATAGGCAGTGGATCACAGCCATTTAACATGGCCTCCCTCCATGGCCCATCTTCTGGCCAGAAAAATCCCACAAGCCTCACAGAGGCCCCTCTAACTGCTTGGGCTTCTACACACAGACCTAGTGATGGTCTTCTGCGCTGCAAGGAAAGGAATATAAGCTCAATATTAACATTTCTCCAAGTGCAGAAATGCATGGGCCTCTCAAACTCCACCAAGGACCCTCCTACTTCCTCTACAACAATGCCACTGAGCAATGATCAAAATGAGGAGCCCTCAGAATACATTTGGAAGGGCAGAATAATGGGCCAGGAAGGGGGTCTGGGAAGGGGCTCTTTACATCCCCTATTGTAGCCGTCCAGATCTGCTTCACCAAAGGTCCAGGGACTCCCACAAGGGACCAGAGCTACACCTGCAGGAAGGTAGTTCTCCCTGTATTTTCAGGGCATTCTCTATTCACAATTAATCTGTCCATTCTTCCAGTGCTCCTGGACATCAGAGGCAGAAGGTATGCTTGTCTCACTTTACTGAACTGCATTCCAAAGTTTGAAGATCAAAAACCCTACTCCTGGACTGGGCGTGGTGGCTCGCGCCTATAATCCCAGCACTTTGGGAGGCCGAGGCAGGAGGATCATGAGGTCAGGAGACCGAGACCATCTTGGCTAACATGGTGAAATCCCGTCTCTATTAAAAATACAAAAAAATTAGCCAGGCATGGTGGTGGGTGCCTGTAGTCCCAGCTACTTGGGAGGCTGAGGCTGGAGAATGGCGTGAACCTGGGAGGTGGAGCTTGCAGTGAGTCGAGATGGTGCCACTGCGCTCCAGCCTGGGCAACAGAGCGAGACTCCATCTCAAAAAACAAACAAACAAAAAAACCCTACTCCTAGGACAAGCCAGTCAGTGAGGACAACAGTATTTAGGGAAGCTCAAGGCTGTCATGGAAAGGTCATGTGCACTCTCCACCCTTAAAAATATCTAGGCTTTCTTCATGGCTGCTGCTTCTTTTCATGAAGAGCATTGTAGGTTTAATTGTGGGTTGAATTGGATATTATAATATCCAAAAGATATTAGGATAAGTCCTAACTCCCAATACCTGTGAATGTGACTTTATTTGGAAGTAGAGTCTTTGCAGTTGTAATCAAGGTAGGATGAGCTCATTAGGGTGGATCTTTAATCCAATATGACTGTTGTTCTTCTAAGAGAAGAAGACAGAGACAGAGAGAAGAGCTGTGTAATGACAGAGGCAAAGATTGCAATGCATTTACAAACCCGAGAATGCCTAGGATTGCCAATAAACGCCAAAACTAGAAGAGGCAAGGAACGATCTCCCCTAGAACCCTCAGAGAGAAAGCATGGCCCTGCCAACACCTTCATATCAGACTTCTAGCATACAGACCCATGAGACAATAAATTTCTATTGTTTAAAGCCACCCAGTTTGTGGTCATTTGTTACAACAGCCCCAGGAAACAAACACAAAGAGCAAATGTTGTCTTGAGCTAAAAACGAAGTCATGTCATTTGTGAACAGAGAGGATGCCTTTCAGAGAAAAGCGAAGCTGCTTGCAAAAGCATAGGGCACACACATCAAATCCTCCCATGGCAAGGTGGCAGCAAGCTGGCCCAAAGAGCAGGTCCACAGAAAACAGCACGTGTGGCTACTTGTGAGGGTGCCTGGCAATGTTTGGCTCACACTTTCTAGGTTGCTTCAATGGTCCATCCAACCCAGTCACCTCTACTAAACTCTGCCAGTCAGTCACCCGCCAGCCGTTAGGGAGACTCAGAGACTAGTTTAACCCTGTAGACCTCTGGCGGACAGCAGGCCTGGAGACTCAGAAGGAATGCATCATATACACCCTTGGGTCCTACCTTAACCTTGGCATACAGAAGAGTCCCATTCATACCCAGAGTGAACCCTGCTGATACAAGGGGATGAGGGAGGACAGATGGCAAGGTAGGCCATAGTGAAAATTTATGTGGCCATAAATTTGTGGCCATAGGTGGCCAACAGTTATATCAATGCTACACGTGTGTCTAAGGCAGCACAAGGCACTATCATTCTAGGAGGAACCAGACTTACAGTCACTAATATCAAGAAAGATAACACGAGTCATCAAATCTAAAGAGCCCGATGCCCATTGTGAAGGGCTACTAGTACATACTACTGGCAAATTCACTAAATATTTACTGAGCACCTATTATGTGCCAGACATTATTTTAGGCATGGAGGACAACAGTGAATAAACCAGGTAAAAATCCTTGTCTTCATGAAGCTTGCATTGGAATAGAGACAGACCAAAAAGTAAAACAAAAAAGTAAACTATTTAGCCCGTTAGATGATGACTTGAGTACGACGAAAAAAAAAATAAGGCAGAGAATAAGACAAAAAATTGGGGGGAGGGGGCAGTTAACAGAGTAAATGGGGTGGTTAAGAAAAGCCTCAAAGAGAAAATGATGCCCAAAGAGAGGGAGTACAAGCTGCAAATATCTGGGGGAAGAGCATTGTAGGCAGCAGGAGTAGCAAACACAAAGGCTATGAAAAGGAGGCTGGCGTCTTTGAAGGCCTGTGAGGTTGAAAGTGAGTGGGTGCATGCACATGCACATGCACAGAGAACAGTCAGATCGGAAGGCCTGAGGGCATGGGCTTTGCCTCCACATAAGATGGCCTGTATCAATACCCCAGCATTGGAGCAGAGGAGTGATGGGATCTGACTGGTGTTTCGCAGGATCCTCTGCTGCTATGTAGAGGGCAGGCTGAAGGGGGGCGAGGGCACAGAGAACAGGTAGTGCAGAAACGCATGGGCCTCCCAACTCCTCCGAGCATCTGCAGTGCCTCCCACTTCCTACACAGAAATGCCACAGAGCAATAATTAAATGGAAGCCATCTCTCCTCACTTAAAGGGATAAGTGCCTCACCTTTACTAGCACTAAGGATTACAAATCTTTGCCAATGGTGTGCAGTTACTTAACTCCCTTGTGAGTATGTTTAACAAAAAATGAATAAGCTGCCATTTCGGCCCCACCCCATGAAAAATCTGCCGATTCTTGGCTTAGTGGAACTAGATGCAAACCAAAGACCCCATCTAGGTTTATGTAAAGAGAAACGGTGTGCTCTCTCATCAGGGTTCTGTGAGCACTGTGCCCATTACATTTTTACATAGGCATTCGAAACCTGCTTATAAAAGTAGTACATTTTCTTAAAAGTCTTACAACAAAATATTAGATTTTTTAAATAAGGTATCTGCATCTCAGAAGAAAATGAAAAGAAATGAATACATTTTGACACAAACTTTTTTTCATGGCCACAACAATTCTTGTTTCACCACTAGACTGTTTTAAGTCTGTTTGTCTGGGTAAGTAGAAGCAAGGAAAACCTGCCATCTGGCATGACTGCCATCTCTTTGTGGCCACACAATAAGTCTTGGGCAACCCTGCCCGCTGCCCTCGAGAACCAAGTGGGGTGGCAACAGTGGAGAGGAGGTAAAACAAGGAGGCTTCTGTGGAGGCAGAAGTATTTATCATGAGCAGTTCCGCCTCTGAAGGAAGGAGATTGCTGTGGGGGCTGAGCACTTCATTGCTGGGCCCCAGTTTTTTGGCAACTGCAAACAGTCAACTTGTAGCTCTTTGGAGAAGGTAAATTTACAGATGAGGACAGCTCCTTTTTTAGCTGTGGTCCCTTTACTACTTATTAACATCTTTTTTGAAAGGATAGACTGTGGGAGGAGGGGAGAACAAATAAGAACCAAATGTAAATTAAAGCATTAGTTTGTTTTGGAGTATAGCGGAAATTTTTCTGCACTAATTATACATACATTATTACATAATGTCATTATTACTCCCTCCACCATCATTAGCATTTCTAAATATGGTAATATTATATAACTACAATATTGTTCACCTATTTTTGCCATCATCAATGTAAGTACATATGGCTAAACTTGTGCTTCATATGGGAACTTTCACGATTCATTTTCAGGTGTAATTCATGTAACTAAGGTACCAACTAGTTTCATCAAATATCACCATGGGAGTGGGGGAGGAAGCCTACATCAAATGAACACATGAAAACACTGGTTCTACAGAACTCTAATGCATTATCTCCCTGCAGACATGACCTTAATCTGTGCTTTTGTAAAACACTCTTCATTCAGCCTGAGTTTGGAAGCATTTCCACCAAGAACATTATCCATAAAACAAAACTGGTTGCAAATTAGAATCCTAAAATGAGTACCTGAGACATGAGAAGGGGCAAAGCATGCGATGGTAGACCCTTACAAATGTGCATATTTTTATTTACTTATTTTATTTATTTTTTGAGACAGGGTCTTGCTCTGTCATCCAGGCTAGAGTGCAGAGGTGCAATCATAGGTCATGCAGTCTCGACCTCCTGGGCTCAAAGAATCCTCCCACCTCGGCTTTCTGAGTAGCTGGGGCTACAGGCGTGCACCACCACGCATGGCTACTCTTTTTATTTTTTTGTACAGACAGGGTATTGCTGTGTTGCCCAGGCTGCTCTTAAATTCCTGGACTCAAAGGATCCACCTGCCTCAGCCTCCCAAAGTGCTAGAATTACAGGTGTGAGCCACCATGCCTGGCCCCATCTTTTTCCACACACAAAGAGAAGCACACATAGAACTTTAACACATCAGTGGCTCACGCCTGTAATCCAAGCATTTTGGGAGGCCAAGGCGGGTGGGTCACTTGAGGTCACGAGTTCAAGACTAGCCTGGCAAACATGATGAAACCTCATCTTTACTAAAAATACAAAAAATTAGCCAGGAGTGGTGGCGGGCACCGGTAATCCCATCTACTCAGGAGGCTGAGGCAGGAGAATTGCTTGAACAATTCAGAGGTTGCAGTGAGCGAAGATTGCGCCATTGCACTCCAGCCTGGGCAAGAGAGTGAGACTCAGTCTCAAAAAAAAAAAAAAAGAATTCTGAAACATAACATCATAAATTCAAAGTTTTCTCTATCTAACTAACCCAGAACTCAGACCACGATGTCTAATAAAGGGGCAGGGTTTTACATAATCTTCTGGTCTCCTGACAAAAGAGGTGTTTCTTAAATAAGTCATCTAATAATTGTACAATAACCATGTTTTAACCACAGCTTTTCTTTTTCCAACTTTGACCATTCAAGGAAATGTACCATTTCCTTGAATTCAGTTATTGGGTTTATTCGTATGTTTGACAGCAGTCATTATCATGATTAGCTATATATAGATTTACTCTTCTAGATTCAGTTAAACCCAGGTTATAGATTACAATAGACCTAGAATATTTAACTGCCTTTTATCATTTTGACTTTTAAAGGACTAAATTTTTAAAATATCTTTTATCTCCAATCAAAGGGATACTATGCTATCCTCTGTGAAAGGAGGGTAAATAATGACTTTGTTCTCATGTATAGTCACACCTTTCAGCATTTTCAGGGACATCAAAAAATTTGTCTTGTCTGTAGGTAATACTATTAATATATTTAAATATTTTCTGTGCCAGGAATACAAATGGGAAGATGAAGCACATTGACTTTCATGAAAATTATCATACATACAACAGACACTGTTTTTCAAGCAATAACCCATTACTGGATCTTGAAATCAGCTTACTGATTTACAATCAAATATGTTTAAGTGAATATAATGAATTGTCTAGAATTGAATAAAACAAAGTATATTACATGTTACAAAGCTACATATTATTTTGTGATACTTTGGTTTCAATTATTTGTGTAAATGCATGTGTGCATGCATGTTGTGTGCATATACATGTTGTGTATGTATGTTGTTTCTTCAAATCATGTAAAATGTATTTCTTATTGTAAGTAGAGTTAAAGTTCAAAGATAGACAAGTGTCTGTCATTTCATTAAAGAGAGTAAGCCATAAAAATCCAAGCCACATATACTATAAAGAATTAAAGTTGAAAATTTGTATTAGACCCACATTTTTTGTCATTAAAGAAGTTAATAAGATCACTAAGTTTAAAATAAACAAAAATTTGTTCACATAGTTAAGATAATAATGATTGCTGTAAAACATACAAAATAGGGAGTAGAGATATTTTAACATCCAAAGCATATGCAAATATACATATTTTAGCTGTGATCATCCTCAGTGAGAATTATTGTCCAAATGCTTTATGTTCTTTTTCCTAACTAGAAGAGGCCAATAAGAATTGCTATTGTTCTAATCCATACAGGGTAGAATGATATGATAACAAAGTAAATTTGTCTAAAGCAAGAAATTTTTAAAAATTAGATGATTTTCAAAAGGAATTTTAATATGGATATTAAAATCCTAAGAATAAGGGACAATAGACTCAATTACAATAGAGTGTCAGGTATAATCACCAGCTGTAAACTCCATCACAAAAAAAAAAAGAAAAAAAGAAAAAGGAAATTGCTACAAGCACCAAAGAACCTCCTATCAAGATGATACAGTAAGTGCTTATTTGGAAGCATCCCCATGGCAATGATCAATTTCCTTAAAACCATCCACAAAATATTACAGTGTTAGACACTTCAAAACTGAGATAACCATTTCATGAGACAGAAATGGACCTGAAATAAGCAGGGGGCAGGGTAGATACCACAGACGTGGCAGGGACAGTGGGAAGTTTCATCCTGCAGAGTAATGAGAGAGATAACCCCTGAGGCCACACTGGGTGGGATGGAGAAGGATTCCCCAGACGAAAACTTCTGCTAACAGACTGACCTAGGGCGCTGGCATGATAGGAAGCCGTAAACACGGGGAGGCAAGAAAACACAAACACAGCCTCAGGAACTGAAAAGAGCTGCCCACTGGCTCACCGAATAGATTAACAATATCTAATTCACGGCAAGACAGATGATCTGAAATTGTATTACCTATGTCATCAAATCTAGGATGCCAATAATTGTTAAGGAAGAATATTATTGCTATGTACCACTAAGAAAAAATATTGCCAATTAAAACATGATATATCCATGAATTATAGATGTATCCCAATCTGAAAGATTTTAAAACATGAAAAAAAATGTGAGTCATGGAACTGATAGAATACGCTCTATGACTTAGCTCTAGACTCCATGGTGAAGGAGCAGAGAGAAGAGAAAGCTGGCTCTCAGTGAGAAGAGGCCATTTTTTAGAAAAAGCAAGATTGGTGGAAGGATTGCATACAAAGGGCAACAGAGGAAAAATTAACACCAAAAAGAAATTTTTTAAAGGAAGAAGTAAAAGCCTACTCAAAATGAGCCTCCATTTGAGGCTCTAAAATTCCAAAATATATGAAGAATTCTAACATTAAGAAAAGTGACCTACAAAGTCAATAACCAGAAAAATAATTTCTGGAACAGTCTATTTGACTTAGAAATAAGTACGTTTAAGAAGTTTAAAGAAATAAATAAAAGCATCATTTTCATTAAAATGAGTAAAAAATTATAATACAGAAAGAGATAATGCTGATAGGAAACAGATATGAAAAACATCATAAACACAAGTAACAGGGCAGAAATAAAGTTTCCAAAAAAAGAAAGTGAAGAGAATGGTAGAAAACCATATTTGAAGAGGGTACACTAGCGAATGCCAAAATTGAGGAAATGATTCCTCAGATGAAAACACCTTTGGTAAAAAGCAAAAGATAAATTCACATCTAGACACCATAGTGAAAGCACAAAATATCAGGGATTTTTTTAAAGTTGTAAAATTTAAAAGTTATCACAAAATCTAATGGCAGATGTCTCCTCTACAGAAAATGGAAGAGTGCCTTGCAAAATATTCACAGAAAATACCTGTTGACCTAAAATTTCATACTCATGTAAAATAAACTGCCATCCAAGATTCAATGCAAAGTAATTTCTGACATTGAAAAACTAAGTATCACTCACAGACACCCACAGTCCCTCATTAAAAGAACTATTAAATGTTTATCACTGGGAGAAAAGGCATGGGATACCTGAAACAATAGTGACCCCAGATACTGATTTATTTAAAAAAAAAAGACACACACAGACACATACATACACTTAACTTCTGATTGAAAAAATAAATATTAACAACCATTTTATATTAAGAAAACACTGTGAAAGTTGTTCAATGTTTAAATAAAATGTGCTAAGTCTGGGTCATATATGGAAAAAGGATAGAAATACTGAATGACTTTAGAGTTTGGTGAAAAATTTCAGAATGAATTACATGAGAGATACTGTAGGTGATAACGACTCCAAGCCCCATTCTTTTTTTTTTTTTTGATGGAGTCTCGCTCTGTCACCCAGGCTGGAGGTGCGATCTCCGCACACTGCAACCTCTGCCTTCTGGGTTCACGCCATTCTCCTGCCTCAGCCTCCCAAGTAGTTGGGACTACAGGCACCCGCCACCACGCCCGGCTAAATTTTTTTTTTTTTTTTTGTATTTTTAGTAGAAACGGGGTTTCACTGTGTTGGCCAGGATGGTCTCGATCTCCTGACCTCATGATCCGCCCGCCTTGGCCTCTCAAAGTGCTGGGATTACAGGCTTGAGCCACCGCACCCGGCCCCAAACCCCATTCTTAATTTCTCCCTTGCTTTCTTCCAGCTATAGGAGCGCAGTTCTAGCCAATAACAAAAGCCCCTTAGATGCTACTCCCAGAAGTCTTTGCTTTTCTGACAAAAAGAAAACTCCTCAGTGAGCACACCTTTTTTTTTTTGTTCATTTGGCCTTTCCCAATTCCCTCCTGCCTAGTAGTGCATGGGTGTGAGGAAGTGCAGCTGCCAGTCTGCAGCCATAAAGCTACAGGAATGTGGAAAAGCCCCCAAGTTACGGGATGATAAATCAAAAGGTAGGAAAACCTGGGTCCCTGATGGTAGGTCCACCTCCAGGTTTTGTTTCATGCAAGAAAAATAACACCTATTTGTTTGTGATTCCCTAATTGGGTTTTCTGCTACTTGCAGTTGAATATAACTTTATATAGTAAAAAGAATTAAGAGCAAACTCTAAAAGGAGAGAATTGCTATGTATGATGAATTAGGCAGAAGACAGGAATAGGAAAAAGAAGACACAAAATAAAGGGCTAGCTAGGAGACCTTAAATGTTCCCAACACGTAGAAATGATCAGTGCTCCAGGTGATGGATACCCTGACTTGATCATTACACGTTCTATGCACGTAATAAACATCACATGTATCCCAAACATACGTATAAGCACTATGCATCAATTACAAAAATAAGATAAAATAATTTAAAAAGAAAAGAAATGGCAAGCAAAAAATATAATGTAGTAGAAATAAGTCCAAATACATTAAAATTTGCAATTAATGGAACCCATTAATAAGTACAGAAAAAAAAAAAACAACCAAACGACAACCCAGCTATTTGCCACTTACCAAAGATGCACAAAAAAGGCTGAAAAAGCAAATGTCTTTAAAAATTTAACCAAAAATGAAACAAAATTAAAAATCAACCAAATAATAACAACAACAAAAAAAACCCAGCTATTTGCCACTTATCAGAGAGAAAGAAAGAAAGGGCTTGAAAAGCAAATGTTTTATAAATTTTAACCAAAAGAAAAACAGGTGAAGAAATATTAATACTAAAATATTAATAGACAAAATAGAATCTTACAGGAAAACCATCAATATTACTAAAAATGGATACCTAATAATATACATAGAAAAATCTATGAGGATGATAGAATAATCATGAACTTGTTTATATTTAGCAGCACAGGTTCAACAAACATAAAGCAAAAACTGACAAAATATAAGGAAAATGTGACGAATTACCACAGTGAGAAGCTGAACAACCAGGCAAAATATTTAAGCAAAAACATTAATAAATAGTGAAAATAACTTACTGATTATTTAATAGAATCTTACATTTAATAAATGCAGACTACCAATTCTTTTTAATTATACTTTAAACGTTTACAAAACCCGACCATGTACCAGATCAGAAAGGAAGTCTCAATAAATTTCCAACAATTGTTATCACACAGACTACATCCTTTAGCCATAATGTGGGCAGTTAAATTAGAAATTGACAATAGAAAATATTCTCAAAAGGTATTTGAGAAATTTAAGATGCAATCTTAAAAAAATCAGAAAGTAAGGAGAAAATGACAATGACAATCACAAAATACTTAGAAATTAATAATGTTGAGAGTACTATATCTCAAAACCTGTAACATGCAGTTAAAGTAACATGCAGAAAATACTTAGATGTATTTTACAGTCATATACGTATTTTTATTATTTTTAATTGATGAATAAAAATTGTATATATTTATTCAGTACAACGTGATGCTTTGATAAGTGGGAAATATGTGAAATGATTAAACAAACTAATTAACATATCTATCATTTCACTTGTCTTTTTTTGTGGTGAGACATTTAAAATTTAGTCTTAACAATATTGAAATACACATTATTAATAACTGTAGTCACCATGCAGTACAACAGATCAAGAACTTATTCCTCCTAACTGAAACTTTGTACCCTTTGACCACCATCTCTCCATTTCACCCCCCAAACTCTATTGTATGTACTTTCTAAGACAGAAGAAGGAATCAAAATCAATTCAGCTTACAATAGAGAAAACTAAAGAAAGAGGAGACAGAAAGACAAAGTCAGGGTGGGGCTGGGGGAGATAGGAGGAAGAAGGGAAAAAGCAAGAGGGGAAAAGGAAGAAAGTAGAAATTAAGCAGAAAATAAGAAAAACAGCAAATATTAATAAAACCAAATTCTGGCTCACCAGAAAAACTAAGCAGGAAAACCTCTAGCACAAATAAACAATACTGGATAAAAAGGAGGATAATCTTAAATACAGGGTTTTACTTAATTAAAAGAGATAACTATAACTCAATTCTATGTCAATATATTTAAAAACATAGATGAAATAACTTTTTCTAGAAAAATATTAACAGACTCAAAAGAATTATATTGTATACAAACCAATAAGCATTAAAGAAACATAATAATATAAATATAACAATGATATAAAAATAATATAAATAACAATAAACTTAAATAATAAGAAAGCTTTATTTCCATCCTCCACCCTAAAACCCCAGGCCCAGGCAGTTTCACGAGAGAGTTTTACAAAGTCTTCAAAAAATGGATAATTACAAACTATCACAGAATATTTTTAAAGGGGTGATCCATCATTTAACGAGATTAGTAACAAAGTTAAAAAAAAAAAAAAAAGAAAAGAAAGCTCATTCATAAAAAGTTTCAATAATGCTAAATTATACTGTCAAAGCAAAGCAGAGGTTAATCCAGGAGTAAGATCAACACAATCAGAACATTTACTAAATGCCATATTGAGATATTAAAGGATAAAATATGATCATCTCAATAAATGCGCTTAAAAAGTCTTCAAGGCCAGGTGTGGTGGCTCGTTCCTATAATCCCAGAACTTTGGGAGGCCAAAGCAAGAGGATCACTTGAGGCCAAAGGTTTGAGACCAGCCTGGGTAACACAGTGAGACCCTGTCTCAAAAAAAAGCAACCACAAAAAAACACTTCAGTAAAATTTAACACTCATTTATAAGACAACATAGTTGCAAACTAGACCAGTAGGAAACATTTTTTATCTAAAATGTGTTATGTATCAAAGCCTGACACAAACATTGCTCTTAATAGTAAGACTTTAAAATTCTTTCCATTAAAGTAAGGCATAAGACAGGCATAACCACTACATCTTCTATTCACATTGCATTGGTCCTAGGCAATGCAATAATTCAAGAAATAGAAAATGGTTATATAAGAATTGAATGTTCATGCATTTAAAAGGGCTGAAAAAAAAGAACTTAAGGAAAGAGACAAAAGTTACCTTATCTGTAGATGTTGACTGTATACATAAAATATTCAAAAGAATCTTGGAGAAACTATTAAAATAAGGGAGTTCAATAAGGTTGGTGGTTTCAACATCAATCTAAAAAATGAATAATTGTCCTAAATCCTGTGATAATCTATTATAAAACATAACAGAACAAAATATCCAATTTATAGTAGCAACAAAAAAAAAATGCCTAGAAATAGACCTAATAAAAAAATCTTATTTAAGGCCTCTATGGACCTTGTTCAAAGATAAGTCTCAGAATCATAAGACTGCAATGCTCCCCAATTAGTCTACAAACTCAATGTTAATTAAATCAAAATCCCAAATGTTTAAGGAAAATCAAAGGTCACAGAGTAGGCAAGACAATGTTGAAAAAGAAAAAAGTAGAAGGACTTGTTCTGCTAGATTAAAGACCTACCACCAGGTGCAGTGGCTCACACTCGTAATCACAGCACTGTGGGAGGATTGCTTGAGGACAGGAGTTTGAGACCAGCCTGGCCAACATAGCAAGACCCCATCTCTTTAAAAAAAAAAAAAGACTTATGATAATGTTACAGTAATCAACAGTTGGTATTAGCATAGAAAGAGACAAATGATAATGTATACATAAAAAATATATGTCTATTTAGAATCATACTATATGACAGGAACATTACACTTCAATGGGGAAAGGATAAGCTGTTCTAAGACAACTAATTATCCACTGGGAATTAAAAACTATACCAGATGAATTAAAGAACTAAATATTTTCAAAAACCTAAAATTTTTGAAGAATATATTAGATACATTTTGGTTGGAATTATACTTTCAAGAAGACCTAACAAGTACAAACCATAAAAAACTGATATATCAGTCGACATTAGAATTTAAAACTTCTTTTCCACAAAGACACTGGAGACAAAGTAAAAAGACAAGTCACAGATTAGTATTTATAACAAATATAAATGACAAAAGATCACTATATAGGATAGCAGTTATATCAAAAGATAATGACAAACAGTCCTGCAGAAAAATGAGTAAAGGATATGAACCAGCTATCAACAAAAGAAATAAAAACAAACAGTAAGATATCACTTCACACCCATAAGATTGGAAAAAGTAAAAATTCTAGCAATACCAAGAATTCCCAAAGATATGAAGAAAGGAAATTCTCACATATGGCTGGTGGGAGGGGAAACTGATGCAACTACTGTGGAGAGTAATTTACACTGTCTAGTGAGGCTGAGGCTGAGGCTGAGTCATGTTCTGCAGTTCTGCAATCCCACTCCAGGGCACATCCCCTAGAGCAGCCAGTACTTCTGTGCACATTCTCCCTATTCACACACCCAGGAACATTCATCACAAACTGTTGGGAATAGCACAAAATTAGGAAAAACTTAAACATTCAGCAGAAACAGGTAAATAAATGGCATAGAGTTACAGAAAAGAAAACTATGTAGCAGATCCTTCACTACAGCTACATGTATCCACCGCCAACATAACAATGAGTAGTAAAAGCAAACTGCCTAATACTATGTACAGCATGTACCATTTATACTAAGTTTGAAAATGTGCAAATCAATACCAAATGTTGTTTATGAGCACATTTGCTTGTAGAAAAGGCATGAAAACGTATATAGAAATAAAACATACCAAATTCAGGAAAACTGTTACTTCTGGGGTAAGTGAAGAGTTTATAGGTTGAGGAGACATACACGGGTATTAAAACATATTTACAATTTTTTAACCCAATGATACCAGTATATACTATTACGTTGAACAATGAGTTCTTGAATTCTTTTGAAATAATTATCACTCATAGTTTCCATAAACATGACACATATTATTTAGTATGTATCAAATTATTACATAACACATAAGTTTAAAGATTTAATAAGAGAATCACTTTTGGAATTAAAAAAGAAAGAAATCTTCAGATGTAAAGACGCATCATGTTTTGGGGACAAGTGATAAGCGTAATTGCTAAAAAGAGGGTTAGGTTCTAGAACTCGAACATTCTCTAGTTGTGCAGACAGCAAAATTGAGTTGAAATGGGGAAAACCTGAGATGACTTTAACGCTTCTCCACACTGGTTCCTGGAAAAGACAAAGGAGCAAGGTCCGAAAGCTCTAAGGTAAAGAACGTTAGAGCTGAGAATCATGAATATGATTACTTGGCTGCACAAAGTAAGAATATGAGGAAAAAACAGGGGAGTTGAGGGAGAAACAGGAAAAAATAGAAAGGCATTAATTTCTTCATTTCCTTTAAGAAGAGTTGATGGGGCCAGGCACAGTGGCTCACACCTGTAATCCCAGCACTTTGGGAGGCTGAGGCAGGCAGATCACGAAGTCAGGAGATCGAGATGATCCTGGCTAACACGGCGAAACCCAGTCTCTATTAAAAATACAAGAAAATTAGCCGGGCGTGGTGGCGGTGCCTGTAGTCCCAGCTACTCGGGAGGCTGAGCTTGCAGTGAGCCGAGATGGCGCAATAGAACTCCAGCCTGGGCCACGGAGCAAGACTCCCTCTCCAAAAAAAAAAAGAAGAGTTGATTGGTATTATGTTTGGCAAAATGTCATGAAATGTTTAAGCTGCGAAATAAGCACAAGGGTGTTCCTTACATGATTAGCCATTTTATTAAGTATTTAAAACACAAATTATGTTAAAGAATTACAACTACAAGTGACAAAGTAAGACAAGAGGCAAGTACTAAAGTGTGTAACAACCTGTGTCTTTTTTTAAAGTGGAGCCTACTGACAGCAACGTGACAAAACCACTCTCTTGTTTGCTTTCTACTGGACTATCCTGAATGGGGAAGAGAGGGGTGGAATTACAAGTAGCTTGCTTCAATTTTCCATAACCCTGGACACCCCCCTGTGAGGGTGTAAGGCATGTGAAAGCCATCTGTGTTGTAGCAGAAAACAAGTTGAGAGCCACTGAATCAGAGCATTCACATCAAAGAATGAATGCAAACTGGCTCTCACCACCAGAAGCCATGTTCACAGGGAGAAGGAGAACGGACAGAGACTCTCAAATAAACCACCAAACAATGATGAAAAAAACACTGTAAGTCACTACATGGCCAATAATTTCAAATTGCAGACCTACCAAATCTTTTCAATCTCTATTAACTAACAGCAACACAGATGGGTTGGGTTTCAAGTCTCTCCATTCTTTCTGGATCCTCTGGAAATGGCACAAATAAATAAAATGCCATAACAATAAGTTACCCAAAAAAGGAGCAGGAAGTAGAGTCGGGAAAACTCACAAACTAACTGAGTGACCAGTCCCAACGTGAGGTCAGAAGATTCTATGAGACTGTGAATCTCAATGTAAAGCAGGGGGTGGGAGGGGACGATTTATTTTTAATCCATATTTCACACTATAAAAAGATGTTACAGGAAGACACACGGACCCAAATTAAGCTGAACATCTTTGTTACCACTGCTCTAAGCCACCGAGGAGACAGAACCAGCATGAAGGAGGATTCTGGGACAGATCCAGAAATGGAATATTTTAATTGTTACATTTTATTCAGGAACAAAATATTATAAATACTCATAAAGAATTTTATACATGGACTTATCCAAAGAAAGTTTTAGTCTAAAAAAAAAAAAGAAATTTCCACTACTTTAAATACTAAAAATATCTCCTTTCGAAACATGTTCTTTAGGTTTGCATGACAGGGATTCTTTTTTAAGCCTTTCATGGTGATAGTGTTTTTCCAAGGTGTGTCATTCATAATCCATACAGGTGATTCATCGCGGCCTCCTTAGAATTAGATATTAACACTAAGGGCTTTTTTGGCCCTTCCCTGTTTTTACCTATGAAAGATGGATGGGTGGGGTAGAGTTAAGTGCAGAAGAAAATTTAAATCAGAGACCAGATTTAAACAGTTGCATGTGTTAAAACACCTTCAGAAGATAACACAGTAATTCTTAAAGAACCAAGTAAGCTTCATTAAACATGTGAATAATACCACTATCTTTAACTTAGCTGAATTCAGTGAAACTGTCCTCATGTTAACCATTTCCTTTTCCCTCTCACTAAGGAGTACAAAGGAAACAGAAGCCATTGAGGCCCATCCAGACACATGTCACCATGGGTAATCCCACTCCCCTTTTAAATTCTATCCCTAAGCCTAACCTGACCCCTTAGTCTTGTGCTAGCACGTTGAGGAGAGGGAATATTTTTATAGAGCAAGAAGGTATAAAAGGGTTCTGGGGAAATTAGGAAGAGAGCCTCAGACAGAAGGGCAAATGGTATCAAACATTTCACATATCTTGTTTTAAAGATTTCCTCTCTGTACTTTCAGTCAAATGGCAAGTTTAAGGCCCACTAAAAAAAAAAAAAAAAAAAAAAAAAAAATTATCCACTATAACTTAGGAACTAAAGGAAAAGAAAGAGAAAAATAAAATGTAAACAGAAGGCCTTAGGTGGTATTATTTACAACGTTATCTTGCGGGTTTTGGCTGCCCATTTTGTAGGGAAAGATAACTGGTGAAGAGTGGGGTGGTGGTTCCCTCACTGCATTCCTCTGGGACAGCACCAAGTACAATGTCTTGATTTGGCTGCATTAGTGGACCCAACTATAACCTACTGACAAGTCAAGTAAGAAGACCGACCCCAGACAGAACTCTTCGACTTATGTGAAAGTGTGGCATGAACTACACTTCACGATTCCAGGCTGCTGCTGCACTACTGTTTATGGAGGCAAGGCATCTAGCAAATACCTGAGTGGCTTGTTTCTATGGGCAGTTTCCCTTGGGAAAACTAGAACAAGCCTGTGAACATCTAAAAGAAATCATTCTACAAATCTAGGGAAGGAAAGGTCATGAAATGACATCCAAACTATGCTAACCCCAAACCAAGAGAAAACAGCTATATGCTTTTAAGTGGTATGTTCTTTCGTTATATATTATACTCATGTACAGACTAGACATGCAGTCATCTGTTTAGTGTGTCAACTTGAAATGGACAGCCTTGCCCAATATTTCAGCTTAAGGGAAGTATCTATCACCAATGACTCTTGAATGAAAAGAAAAAAATTGGGAACTGAAAAGAACATATTCTTTGCTTATTTTAGCTATATTAAGAAATGTAACAATTACTTCTCTGGAAGTGAAATGCCTTCTTTGAAGAGTTAATCATCAGCTGTCAGAGCAGGAAGGTCATCTACCCCAATACTGTTATTTTACAAATTAAGGAAGCAGAAGACCAGGAGACTGAGAGGTTTGCTCAACATTTTACAACTTGGAAGGAATCGGGGCTGTATTTGCTTCCTAAGGCTACCATATAAAGTACCAAAAAACTGGATGGCTTAAACTAAGAGAAATGTACTCTCTCACAGTTCTGGAGGCCAGAAATCGAAATTAAGGTGTCGGCAGGGTTGGTTCCTTCTGCATATGGATATGAGGGAGAATCTGTTCCATGCCTCTTCTCCTGGCTCCTGGTAGCCTCAGGTGTTCCTCGGCTTGGTGGTGGCATTATCCTTGTGTCTTCATATCATCTTCCCTCTGTGTGTGCTGCCTCTGTGTCCAAATGTGCCCTTTCTATAGGGACACCAGTCATACTGGTTTAGGGTTCACCCTAGTGACCTCATTTCCCTCTTTACAGACTCTGTTTCCAAATAAGGTCACATTCTGAGGTCCTGAGGGTTAGAATGTCAACATACATTTTTGGGAAGACATATTTCAACCCATAATAAGGACTATGAGCAGAACTCTGTTGGGATGTGGGCAGAACCCAGGTCTCCCAATGCATGACAGTGGCCTTTCTTATTCATAAGATTTCTCTGCTACTGGCACCTATTGTGGGGTCCACAGCTGACAGGTCCTACTTACAAAGTCAGACATGACGTCCGCCCACAAAAAACTGGTATCTCACAAAGGACAATGAAACATTCAAATGCCAGGAAAAGGAAATCATCATTCCATTTGGTCACTAATGTTCACCAATGTATCCTAACTTCCTCCCTCACAAAAATGCCTGAAATATTTCTGCAATACGCTTGCCCTCATGTCTAAAATACCTACTGTTCAGCGAACATGCAAGAAATATGACTGGAAGAAAAACAACTTAAATCTACTCTTCTATTTTGCCCAAGACCGCCCTCTCAAGCATCTCAGCATGCCTGGAAAAGGAAACACATGTGTGCGAGAAAAAACCTCGAGGGCCTCAGATTCCCAACAGGTCTCAGTTTCCTTCTGCTGCCCAAGTTACACATCAAGTGGCTGACTAATCAAGGCACCCAGGCCCATGGCTGGTCTGCGACATCAGTGCTTCGGCTTAGTGCTTCATCCCGGCAGTGGCAATTTGCAGCAGCCTAACTATTAGAACAACAGTTCAATCATCACTCACCCTGCTGCCTAAGTATGCCTGAGTCTGAAGATAATTGTCACACTGTCTCACTATTTTCCATTATAAATTAATGACATCTGTAATATTGAGTCGTTAAAAAGTCTATCCAAATAACTATATTAAAAATTACATGGAAATGATTTCTCTAAGTGGCCTCTTGACAAACACATGACCCACCCTTTTCCATTAAGGTCTTTAGAATCCTGATCTACAGCTGGCCTTGGAAAATTGGGAGTTATGTTTTACTGTGCAAGATCTAACAAGTATCATAGTTCTTAAAGTGAATAAATAAGAGCTGAGCAGGATTACACTGGATGTTGATTTTGTTGTTGTTTTTGTTTTTAACTTTTTTTTTTTTTTTTTTATTGAGACGGAGTCTCGCTTTGTCACCCAGGCTGGAGTGCAGTGGCACGATCTCGGCTCACTGCAAGCTCCGCCTCCCGGGTTCACGCCATTCTCCTGCCTCAGCCTCCGAGTAGCTGGGACTACAGGCGCCACCACCACGCCCGGCTAATTTTTTGTATTTTTAGTAGAGACGGGGTTAAGAGCTACTGCTTTAAGGAATAGTTTTCTACAGAGAACAGAGGCACTCAGAGTTAGAAAAGCGTGCAGGCTGCTCTAATCCAAACCTCTGTCTACTGAGTGAGATGTGAAGGCCCAAAAAACTGAAGTGAATCAGAATCAATTAATCAAATGAACAATCAACACTTAACTGTACCCTCATGTGACTATTCAAAAAAAAAAAAAAAAAAAACAGAGCAAGTTTGAATGTAGAGATTCAGGCATTACTTTGTTCTAACAGAATTTTCTTTCGGGCTAGAATCCTTTCAAAAGAGCAATTTTTAAATGTTCTAAGAAAACTTTGCTAGGGTTAAACGTTTAGTGTAAGTTGATTTCAAGTAATATTTGAAGGGCTATTAACTATCTTAGAATTTAAAATTTTGTAAACAGGGACATTGAGCTATCCTGGCTATATACTCTGCATGATCATTTATCCCAGAGAAGATATAAACAATAACAAGCTATTTTATATGAACTGATGGCCTTTGCTATCTATATTTCCTCTATTTGCAAATTTGTCTCAACCGGTGAGCCCCCTAAACCTCATTTCTCCTCTGTATGTATGTAGGAATTAAAAATTTTACCAGGGTGTTGTGAGGGTTTAAGGAAAATATATAGGAAAGAGCCTAGCACACTGGTTCCATCTCTTTCAGTTCTTGATTCTTCAGGTAGAAAGAGCTCCTTCTCTTCCTCTCAACTCCAGCAGCATTTCATCACTACCATTCTAATAGTCTAACCACTCTGTGCATGGTAATGTCTTCATCTCTAAACTCCTTCACAGCATGTTATGTGATGTCCTGCATATAACATGCCCTCAATTAATTTCAGCCTGAATGTTTCAAATAAAACAATTTTTTGCAAGACTGTGTTAGAATCCCTATGTAATAAAAAAAAAAAAAAAATTAAGCAAGGAGTTGACAATTATTTTAGTTAAGATGCCAAACAAAAAGAAAACTAAGAACTAAATATACAAACCCTCTTGAATATACAGTTAACCCTTGAACAACATGAGTTTGAACTTCATGGGTCCACTTGTACCTGGATTTTTCCAGTAATATTATACCAAGGGTGTCTGCCTCTCCTGCCTATCCTTCTACCTCCTCTACTTCTGCCTCCACCACCCCTGAGACAGCAAGACCAACCCCTCCTCTTCTTCCACCGACTCAACACGAAGATAACAAGAATGAAGATCTTTATGACGATCTACTTCCACTTAACAAACAGCAACTATATTATCTCTTCCTTATGATTTTCTAAACCTTTTTTCTCTAGCTTACTATATAATAAGCATACAATATATGTTCTCTAGCTTACTATATAATAAGCATACAGTATATGGTACATATAACATAAAAATATGTGTTAATGGACTATTTAGGTTATCAGTAAGGCTTCTGGTCAACACTAGGCTATTAATAGTTAAGTTTTGAGGGAGTCAAAAGTTGTAAGTGATTTTTTTTTTTTAGACAGAGTCTCCTCTGTCACCCAGGCAGAATTAAGTGTAGTGGTACAATGCAAACTCAAAGCAAACTCCACCTCCTGGGTTCAAGTGATTCTCCTGCCTCAGCCTTCTGAGTAGCTGGGATTACAGATGTGCACTACCATGCCCAGATAATGTTTTATTTTTTTAGTAGAGACAGAGTACTAGAGAAAGGGTTTCACCACCTTGGCCAGCTGGTCTTGAACTCCTCACCTCAAGTGATCTGCCAGCCTCAGCCTCCCAAAGTGCTGGGTTTACAGGCATGAGCCACCAAGGCCAACCAAAAGTTGTATGTGGATTTTCAACTGCATAGAGAGAGTCAGTAGCCCTAATCCCCACGTTATTCAAGAGTCAACTGTATAAGCATCTTGCACATAAGAGATACAAAAAAACAGCCAAATTATCCATGTGGTCAGTCAATAACTTCAACAAGTTTGTAAATTTTAATCTAATCCTTTCTTAGCTCAAGAACCCACTGATTCCCAATGCCTAAAAATATAAGGCCAATCTCATATGTTGGGCTTTAAAGCCCCTCTACAATCTTCAGCCACTCTTTCCATCCAACTCTGTTTCCCAGTTCTCCCCTTGGCTTCAGTAAGCCCTGTCTCTTCGAGGTCCCTCATTCAAGCCGTCTTCATTTCTACCTTCACTTCTGAGTGCACTCTCCCTGGGTGCATTCTCTGTTCTTAGGAATTCAGGTATACCCATATGGGTACCACCAACTCCACAGGCTTTTTTGAGCAGTCCAAGTCACTGTCATCTTCTTCAGGCACTATATGGACAATTTGAATACTTGGGGTTATATGAGGCCCTGTGTTACTATCTTTTTCATATGTGTATGACTTAGTTGTCTAACTAGCATATACTGTTCTTAAGGATAATAAAAGCATACTCTATCTTTTCTCGAGGGCAAGGACTATGTCTTACTTATTCTTTCATTCACTTAGGCATTAAATATTTATGAAGCACCTATATTAAAAATGGAGGTATGAAATGAATTCATCAGACACAGACTTTCCCTCAACAGCCTCACAATTTTGGTATCTCCAGCAGTGCCTCACACAGTGACAAGCAGACAGAAGTCTTCACCCATCTATTTACTGAAAAGCTGACCATTGAGAAGGTGGCCATATTTCTTCTTTGCATACTACTAATTGATCACCAGAGCAATGAGCTCCCCTCAAGATACTTCTTAGATAAGTGAATGAAGCTCCTAGCTAAAGGAAGAAGTGAAGGCTATTTCTTCAGTGACACTATACACGAATTCCTTCGTGACACTGTATCTATAACCTAAAGACCATCAAGATGTGACTCTACTAGATGCTATATTTTGCTCTCAGAATGAATAAATAAAAGGCTATCTCATTGTAGAGAAGGAAAAATATCTTCCCCTCACTTATCCTAGGTTCATGACTGAGGCCCCTAAAACAAAAGACAAATTAATGAGAGAAAAGCACATAAATTTACTTAATATAAGTATGACATGGGAGCCTTCCTAAGGAAATGAAGACCTGAACATATGAGTAAATGTGTATATTTTTATGCTAGGTTTGATGAATAAGTGGATAGCTGTGGATAAGTAAGATTAGATTTAAAAGTATGATCTAATGGTAATAAACTGGAGGAAACATAGCAAAGTATGTTTGTTCAGACTTTTCTCTGTGACCCTTTGTATTCAGAGATAAGGATGTTCCTTTCCTCTGGGTATAGAGAGGTCACTTCTCAAATAAGGTCTTACGATTTGCTTTAGAGGAAGGTCAGAAACTCCCTCCTAGGTTTTATGACCTCCTTTAGAAGAGAAGGGTGAGGGGAGGGGAAAATGAACTAATGCTTCTGCTGTTTTCACATGTGCCATACTTTGGGGACGCATGGACTGTACTCCATCATTATCACAGATTCCTTTTGGGAAAGCATTATTTTAAAATGGTTCCCTTTTTGCTACTAGTTTCTTTATAGTCAGGATTTTAATACATAATTAAACATTTAAAAATTTAAAATTAAATTGTAATATGTAATTAAAATTAATTTGCATTTTTGCAACACTCATGAGGAATTCTTCATTTATGTATTACCCAATCAATACTATAGAACTTTCTTAATAATCATTTTGTTTACTAGTAAAACTAAAGAGAACAAACTAACTCATTCCATACTAATTACAAAATTATCTTTCTTGGACAGGTGCAGTGGCTCATGCATGTAATCCCAGCATTTGGGAGGCCTAGGTGGGCGGATTACTTAGGCCAGGCATTCAAAACCAGCATGGCCAAAATAGCGAAACCCCACATCTACTAAAAATACTAAAGAACTAGCCAGGCATGGCAGCACTCTCCTGTAATCCCACCTACTCGTGAGGCTACGGCACGAGAATCGTTTGAACCCAGGGGGCTGAGGATGCAGTTAGCTGAGATCACGCCACTTTACTCCAGCCTGGGCAACAGAGCGAGACTGTCTCAAAACAAACAAACAAAAAACTTATCTTTCTGGTGTTAATTTTATCTGTGGTGATACATAGATAATGTATCACTATAGACAATAAATGAATAAACATGAACAGTGTATGTTCTAAAAAATGAATAAACATGAACAGTTAATGGCTGGGACTGGTGCATCATCGCCATTTTGAAAATTCTTAATGCCTCTAACTCAGGAAAAACGCACACTAAACAGATATGGCTTCTAAAAACAGGTTTATTAAGGTATAATTTGTATGTCATAAAATTCACCTGTTTTAAGTTTCCAGTCTGATGAGTTTTAGTAAATGTATACAGTTGTGCAATTGTCACCATAATCTAGTTTTAGAACACTTCTAAAAGGTCTCTTTATGCTTTCCTTCTATGAAGTATAGGGAATGGCTATTTGGGAAGCAGAGTTAACAACTGGGAGGATGTTCCCATGGCAGAGGATCTCACCCTGCCCCACCGTCCCCAACAAGGAGCAAACCCTGACACAGGACCTCTAGTGCAACCTCAGAAGAGAGTAGGATCCAGGCATCGAGGGTATAACCACCTTACCTCAACTGTGCTTGCTTCCTCCAGGGACCATTCTTTTCAGGCTCAGGAAAGTTTGTTTCGTTTGCTAGTAAAACTAAAAAGAACAAACTAACTCATTCCATACCAATTACAAAATTATCTTTCTTGGACAGGCACGGTGGCTCATGCATGTAATCCCAGCACTTTCGGAGGCCTAGGTAGGTGGATTACTTGAGGCCAAAAATACCCAGCCCTCAAACTTAGCTTGAAGAAAAATCAAACTGGCCTCAGATAAAGAGGGAAGACTATAAAGTCACCCACATGATACCAAAACAAATAGAATGCATGAAAGAGCCACATAAGACCACGATTAAATCAAATGGCATGGTTTTCATTGTGTTTCTATCAAAAGCAGTAAAAAGGCACATGTCCAACCCAAAAGGAAACATAATATGAGAAACCAATTGCTTCAGGCACTACAGCATCTTAGGAAAAGCAGGAAAAAATCAATCAATCGAGAACCCAAAGTCTCATGACCAAACAAAGTAAAATGAAAAAGGGAGTTTGGAAGGCAGCTTCTCAGATGGCCCCCACTGATCCCTGCCTCCTGGTTTTCACACCCTTATATAATCTGCTCCTCTTGAGTGTTTTGCTTCTAGCAAACAGAATGTGACAGAGATGATTATGGGATATCACTTTGGGATTCCATTTCAAAAAGACTGTGGCTTCCATCTTGGGAACCCTCTCTTGCTTGCTCTGAGGAAAGCCAGCCGCATGTTGTGAGCTGCCTTATGGAGAGGACCACTTGTTGAGAAACTGATGTCTCCAGCCAACAGCTGGGGAGCACCCAAGAGTGAACTTAGAAATAGATCCTCCCCGCAACTGAGCCTTGAGAACAATGCTGCCCTGGTTGACGTTCTGGTGGAAGGCTTGTGAGAGACCCTGAGCAAGGGGCTCTCAGCTAAGCTATGCCTGTATTCCTAAGCCATAAAAATTGTGAGTCAATAAATGTTTATGGCTTTAAGCTGCTAAATTCTGGGATAATTTGGTGACAAGAAATAGGTAACCAACATAGGGAAAATAAAGAAACAAATTGAGAATCAAAGTCAGCATTACTATAGAATTAATAAATAAGTGAAAAAAAGACAAACAAGATGCTGACATCCCTGAAAACTAATTTACTGACAGTGAAAAAGTGTGCATAATCATGGCAAATTCAAATTTTAAAATAATAAAATAAGGAAATTGAAGCAATTAGAGAAAAGCTAATAAAAATGAAAAGCAGAGCGAGACTCCATCTCAAAAAAAAAAAAAAAAAAAAAAAATCTAACAGGAGAACAGATCCCTGAAGAAGATAACTTAAGAAATGGAACAGACAATGGATCCCAAGATATAAGACAATGTAAGAATCTCTCTGGACACTTACGATGACTCCATATCTTTCCTGCTGTGAACAGTGATGCTATAAACATACAACTGGAGGCATCTTTTCAATATAGTGATTTCTTTTCCTTATAGTAAAACTTAGACATCACCACTATACAATATATCCAGGTAACAAAACTGCACTTGAACCCCCTAAATTTATACAAACCTTTTTCAAAAAAGAATCTCTCTGGAGTGAAGAATGAACGAACCAAAACAAGTACAGATATCACAATTAAAAAAAAAAAAGTTGTAAGAATATTCTACACTGAGAGATGTTATAGTTAAGCTTTTGTACTTCAAGGACAAATACAAAGTCTTCCAGATATCCAAAACAAAAAAAACAAGTCACCTACATAATAGGGAGATATTAAGTTGGCTTTGCATTTCCCCAGAGCAATATTCAATATCAGACAATAGTGGTAAAAATGTTGTTACAAAGCTCTGAGAGGAAGAAAGTAAGAGCCAAGACTACTACACCCAGCTAAAGTGTCATTCAAATATAAAGGCAAAGAGGACACATTCTCAAGCATGAAACAATTCGGGAAATGCAATACTTACAATGTAGAGCTCAATCACTAGTATCTAAAACTGAAATTTAATTTTTTAAAAATGAGTTCAACTTTATTTATTTCATTAGCTATTTCAATTTCAAAGAAATCTTATAGGAAAATCTACACGAGAAAAAGAAATTTGAGGTTCAGCAATTCCTTATATTTCAATTCATCTTTTATCTATTATTAAAGTAAAATCGCATTTTATGTTTTTAATTAAAACAACAGCTATAATATGCCATATTTAACAAAAGTATTTCTATCTTTAATTGTAATCATTCCATCTGTACATATGATATAATCTATAGTATACATCCGGAATGATGTTCATTTAACACTATCAAGTTATTTGGACTGATTTTCCTTTTTTTTTCGAAACAGGGTCCTGCTCTGTCACCTAAGCTAGAGTGTAGTGGCTCGATCACAACTCACTGCAGCCTCAACCTCCCAGGCTCAGGTGATCCTCCCATCTCGGCCCCAACCCACCAGTAGCTGGGACCGGGCGCATGCCACCATGCCTGGCTAATATTTTGTATTTTTTGTAGAGACAGGATTTCACCATGTTGCCCAGGCTGGTCTCAAACTCCTGGGTTCAAGCGTTCTGCCCACCTCAGCCCCCCAAATGCTGGGATTACAGGCGTGAGCTACCACACCCAACCAAGTGACTGTTTTTTCTTCTTTGAATTCTTCATAATAAAAATAAATAGGTCATTTTCTATAAAACAAGTTTTGTTCATCTGTTTGCCTCCTTTGCTTGCTTGTTTTAGATGGAGTCTCACTCTGTTACCAGGCTGGAGTGCAATGACACCATCTTGGCTCACTGCAACCTCTGACGCCCTGGTTCAAGGGATTCTCCTGTCTCAGCCTCCTGAGTGGCTGGGATTACAGGCACCCACCACCATGTCCAGCTAATTTTTGTATTTTTAGTGCAGATGGGGTTTCACCGCATTGGCCAGGATGGTCTCAATCTCCTGACCTCGTAATCCACCCACCTCAGCCTCCCAAAGTGCTGGGATTACAGGTGTGAGCCACTGCACCCAGCCTCTGTTAGCCTGTTTTTAAATAAGAGCCTGGATGATAATACTGTAACATGTTAACAGTAATAGAAATATGCAATTCAAGGCCAGGCACGGTGGCTCACGCCTGTAATCCCAGCACTCTGGGAGGCCGAGGAAGGCAGATCACGAGGTCAGGAGTTCAAGACCAGCCTGGCCAACATGGTGAAATCCCATCTCTACTAAAAATACAAAAAATTAGCAGGGCGTGGTGGCGCATGCCTGTAGTCCCAGTTACTCAGGAGGCTGAGGCAGAAGAATGGCTTGAACCCAGGAGGCGGAAGTTGCAGCGAGCCAAGATTGTGCCATTGTACTCCAGCCTGGGTGACAGAGTGAGACTTCATCTCAAAAAAAAAAAAAAAAAAAGAAAAAGAAATATGGAATTTGAGCAATGAGAATATGGAAATTTTTCTTCTTTATGCATTTCAGTTTTTAATTTACCAAACAAAAAAAGAAGTATACTAAGACTATAGAAGTTATATATGAATTTTCATTTTGCATCCGCAGATGACTTACCCAGACTGTCCTCACCTTTCCTAGAAGGCTGCTTTGTCATTTGGGAGGGAATCAGAGTCACCACTTGCCTCTAGGTGGAGTCCACTGTCCTACCCACTTCTCAAGCTCTCCCTAACTTCTTCTCCAGTGCTAGTCCAGAATCTGGGCAGAGGCCTGAGGATGAGGAGGATTGGTAAGCTCATCCCTGGAATCCCAGCTTTAGGCAGTTTTCCCTTGCTTCTACCTGAATAGAGGTAATATGCCTTTTTCTCCAAGACTGACCTGATCCCCTTCTTTCTTTCACCTTCCCTCTTTGCACACCATCTCACCCCATCCCACTTGGTAAGCCAAAGGAGCTCAAGAAATCTCTCCCTTGGGAGTGGCATCTACCTCTAGAAGAGCTTGGAAGAGGTGGTCTGATTCATTAAGCTTTTACAAAGGAGTCTGGGGTCCAAAACTGACCTTTGACCAGCACAATCATCAATGCATCTGCTTTCCTAAAGGATATTTTACTCAGGGGCAAGGACAATAAAGAACAAGAATCAGGGGCTCCAGGGTCCCTTCTTTAACAATGATACCTATGCTGCCTACTTCCCAAGAGAACATATTTTAATATGGTTAGTAAATGTAATATAGTTAATATTAATAAAATGTTTAAAATTACAAATCAGTATAAGTAGTTGTGTCATTACTGGACAAGGATGATTCTAAATTAATACCTTCACAAGCTTGTAGCTAGAGTTTCAATCTTCATCAAAGCATATGCCTTTGAGTCACAGACCCCAGGCTTGAAACCCACTTTTCACATTCTTTACCTCCCAACTGAGCAAATTACTCAGCCTCACTGCCTGTCACATCTGTGACATGTCAACAGTAAGATGTACCTTACAGTGTTGTGAGAACTAAATAGGAAAAACACCTACTGAACTAAATAGGAAACACACTAAAATGTGAAAAACACCTACTTTATTAGGTAGTCAGTTTTAGCTCCCTTCCTTTTGCTGTCACAAAAAAACTTTTTAAAGAGAGCTTGGCCAGGCACAGTGGCTCACGCCTGTAATCCTAGCACTTTGGGAGGCCGAGGCGGGCGGATTGCCTGAGCTCAGGAGTTCGACACTAGCCTGGGCAACACAGTGAAACCCCATCTCCACTAAAATACAAAAAATTAGCCAGGCGTGGTGGCATGCGCCCATAGTCCGGGCTACTCAGGAGGCTGAGGCAGGAGAATTGCTTGAACCTGGGAAGCAGAGGCTGCAGTGAGCCAAGATGGCACCACACCACTCCACTCCAACATGGGTGATAGAGCAAGGCTCCGTTTCAAAAAAAACAAAAAAGACAGAGAGCTTGTAACAAGGAATACCACAATACACAGATTTCACATCTTAAACAGCTAAAATAAAATGCCCGAAGAGGATGAGAAGGAGCCTATATAATCTTAAAATAGATATGTTTCCCAGCTGGTATTCTTTGATTACTAACTAAGTTAAGGCTTATTTATTTAGTAAATGCTTACTAATTGCCAGGCATTGTGTTAGAAACCTTTTATGTAACAACCCCATGAAGATTGACACTTATTATCCCCATATTGGAGAGAAGGAACCAAGATCCTAGAGATGAGAAGCAGTCAGGTCCATCCGATAACTGTGCAATAGCCTAACAAGAATTCCCTTCAGCCGGGCACGGTGGCTCATGCCTGTAATCCCAACACTTTGGGAGGCCGAGGCAGGCAGATCACCTGAGGTCACGAGTTCAAGACCAGCCTCGCTAACATGGTGAAACCCCTTTCTACTGAAAATACAAAAAATTAGCTCACACCTGTAATCCCAGCACTTTGGGAGGCCGAGGCGGGCAGATCACGAAATCAAGAGTTTGAGACCAGCCTCACCAACATGGTGAAATCCCGTCTCTACTAAAAATACAAAAATTAGCCAGGCATGGTAGTACATGCTTGTAATCCAGCTACTCAGGAAGCTGAGGCAGGAGAATCGCTTTAACCCGGGAGGCGGAGGTTGCAGTGAGCCGAAATCACACCATTGCACTCCAGCTTGGGCAACAAGAGCGAAACTCCATCTCAAGAAAAAAAAAAAAGAATTCCCTTCACAGTCAGGTCAGAAATCTAAGGAACACTGGTATCTTTGGAACCTGAGACACCCAAAATCTGTGTCTACTCTTGACATGGGAAAACCCACATTAATGACCTCTTAAACTTCGAATAATATTTCTTAGAATTTAAACTGAAGACTGAAGGAAGGAGCTAAGACTCTTTTGGTTTTGCAGAGAATTACTAACAATGCTGAAATTTGGAAAATCTAGCTTAACTGCAAAAGCATCAGTGTTATGTGGTACCATTCACTTTTATTAAACCCATATTTAGTTTGAATACTAGTTAATTTAAAATTGCCCACAATGTTAAAGATGAGTGATGGGTAAAACAATGTTCATTATATTCCTTTCCTTTAATAGTTTTACATTTTTCCATTGAGTTTTTTTTTTTTTAATCTACACACACACACACACACACACACATATCTCCCATGATCTCTGCAATAAGAGGCTGATTCATGTAAATTTTACAGAAAGCACCCTTCTCTGGATAATTTTAACTTTTCCTAAAAATAAACATTCCAGTCACCAATCCAAGGAGGGCGCAGCAGATCAAGAATGCACTGTCATGGCAGGTGGAGAATCAGTCATTATAGGAAGTGAAACAGACGCACGCGGCATAGGAACTGATACAGCAACATCTGATTCCATCCAGTGATCTTTAAAAAAGTAATCATTTCATCAGCTGTTGGCAGACTTTGCACAATGGCTTGCAGTACTACTTGGTGACAATTAAAAATACTAAAGCTTCAGTGCATTTTTTGTTGTGGAGGAAATACAAATGGAATGCTGAGTCAAAAGTAAATATGCACACTCATAGATGACTATGGGACACTTTGGAATGCATTCAGTGCTTCAGAATTTAAGATTTAAGACCAGATTCATGCTACTGAAGGTTGGGTCCTCTCCCGACTCACAAGATCATCAAAGAGTAGCCATTCAAAAATTTTAGTAGAATGACATCCTCTTTGACACTTTTCTTGACTTTTACAATATTTTGGTTTAATTATCATAACATATATACACACACACACAGTGAGGGATGTGAACAACCTTAGAACACCTCAAAATGGACAGTGATAATAAAACACATTGCAAATTGTAAGTAAAGCAGTCATTATGACCATCATCATCCCCAGGAACCAGGAGAAGCCTCTCAAGGGTCAGATTATTCCAGCAACCTCTTGGATGCCCCCCAGGCCTCTCTACAAACTGTAAGTGCTCATTACTATGTTCTGTTAAAAGGCCTATGAGATTGCTAAAAATAAACTTGCCAGCAAAGTCTCTAAATTGTAAAGTACTATCGTGTAACTTCTGGGGGACTCTATGCCCCTTTTTCTGACAGCTGTCATGCCCAAGGGTGGGCATAGGCAGCCATGTATTTACTATGTGACACTGCCTCTGTGCCACAGTCGATGAAGCAAAAGTGGACATCTGCCCATACTCACCTCCAGAAGTTTGTATTGGGGCAGAAAGTGCAGCCGTTTTGTAGGATATATCACTTGGAAGGTGAGGAGCCTCTATCTTCTGCAACATGAACAAAGGAGCACAGAGAGGCCAGCAGAGGGAGAATAACAAGGAAGATGCAAAGACCAGAATCCCACTTCTCAAAGAGCGGCCCACGGTGGAGCTGCCTCAGGGCCATGGGCAACCTGAAGCTACCTCCAGGCTCTCACCAGCTCAATAGCACACTGATGCCAGGATGCTGAGACACTCACACTCCCTTATCACAAACTGCCCATTTCAAGTTCTAGTAGTTTGCGTGGGTGTTACTTCCTTCCAAAGAGCCTTGACTAGCAGTTACACTAGTCTAAGCTAGTTATTATGACTCTAAATAAGACACTAAGTTTCCTTGGGCAACTTCTGAGATCCTCACTTTCCTCTCCCCAGGGATTCTCATCTCATCACTGAAGGAGCTGGACTAACAACGATGCTTTTCAATGTTAAATTCTACGCATTACCTCAATACACCAAACTGATGGTGGCCGAGCCGGAGGCTGGAGCAGAGACAGGGATCTGGCTCTGGCACTCCACAGAATGCAGTGCTTCCAGGGAACTCTGCTGAAAGCCCTGACTTGGATGCTCTCTAGGGACCCTGGCTTAGCCTTGGCAGATAATATTCCCACTGAAGAGCAGCTTTACTTGAGTAGCTCCACGTGCTTGCCCAAAGAAGGCAACAGATAGGGGATAAGGAGTGTTACTGAAGTCTGAGGACCAGGAAGCTGGAGAAGATGAGACTCTCACTGCCCATGGCCTGAACCGATAGCTCCCTGGGGGAAAGCAAACGCTTCCAGTCCTGGATGGTGGCGCCAGAGGGAGGCCGAGGTAAGTTATGATAGAGAGATCAGTGGCCAAAGGGCAGCGTCATCCCAGGGAACACCCCCCCACCACCTCTGATTCAGCAGCCCCGATTAGATGGAATAAACTGCTTTTCACTTTGGAAGTTTGGCTTCAACATAGTGGTAAGGGAGGGAAAAAAAGGAAGTGAACAAGGCAGCCGGCAGAGGTGGAGAGGCTCCAGCCCCAGCCCAGGCCCCCAAGGCCATCTGGCCTTCCTTCTGGAGTTAACCATGATCCTTATTTGACCACAAATGGGGGGAAAAAAAAGAAAAAGGAAAAACTCCACAGAGACGTAAACGGAGGAAATCAATACCTAAAATAAAGAAGGGAAGGGGGTCTAGGAAGAGAAAGGCTCTTCAAAGCAAACTACAGAGCTCAGACATTGTATGGGGACTCATTAAATGGCATTAATGACTCCCACGAAGTTAGAGCTTTGAATATATCTGCATAGCTATGTTATGTGATCTCTCAATATTATTTTGGACTGAAGAATACCTTGTTCAGAATGATGGGCTTCTGTAAGAAGCTCCTTCTTACTTGACAACTTGAAATATTGTTAGACCAGTACACCATTCATAAGCTTTTAAAAAAGATCTAATCAGAACTCAGGCAGCTTTGGCCAGGAATGGTGATTCATACCTGTAAACCCAGCACTTTGGGAGGCCAAGGTGGATGGATCACCTGAGGTCAGGAGTTCAAGACCAGCCTGAGGCCGAGTGCGGTGGCTCCCAGCACTTTGGAAGGCTGAGGCAGGTAGGTCATCTGAGATCAGGAGATTGAGACCAGTCTGGCCAATGTGGTGAAATCCCATCTCTACTAAAATTACAAAAATTAGCCAGGCATGGTGGCATGTGTCTGTAATCCCAGCTACTTGGGAGGCTGAAGCAGGAGAATCACCTGAACCCACGAGGTGGGAGGTTGCAGTGAGCCAAGATCACGCCACCGCACTCTAGCCTGGGCGACAGAGCAAGACTCCATTTAAAAAAAAAAAAAGACCAACCAGGCTGGCCAACATAGTGAAACCCCGTCTCTACTAAACATTTCTTTAAAATTAGTCAGGCGTGGTGGCAGGCGCCTGTAATCCCAGCTACTTGGGAGGCTGAGGCAGGAGAATTGCTTGAACCTGGGAGGTGAAGGTTGCAGTGAGCCGTGATTATACCACTGCATTCCAGCCTGGGCGACAGAGCGAGACTCTGTCTCGAAAAAAAAAAAAAAGAAAGAAAGAAAAAGAAAGAAAGATACAGAACTCTGGCAGCTTTAAGAAGAATTGCAGAATAGGCTGCTTCAAGACACGCTCTGGCAGAAAAATATTAACCACAATGATTAGCAATATTTATGACAATGAAGATGAATATTATTAATAATACCTAACACCTACTAAAATGGTTACCTGGTACTGTGCTAAACACTTTATATGCATCATTTCATTTAACCCTCTCAATAACCAGTATAATAAAATCACTGCAATGACTGTGGGAGATACTAATGCTGCTGGTCTAGGGAATACACTTTCAGAACCAATGCTTCAGAGACAACAGAACCTTTCTTTTCTCCTAGTGCCCTTAGTTGCTGAGCTTTCAACTTTTAGCCTGTGAGTAGAAGTGCATGCCCAGTCTCACCTATCAGGCCTAGTTCACAAGCAAAGTACCACTACAGTGTATAACAGCCAGACCGAATGCTGGCCATGCCCCACAGCTATTTCTTTCTTCCAGACAAAAGTTACTAGCAATGCCAAATAACTCAGCTGTTCACAGACCAAAATGCATTTTTCAAATTAAGTTATTTTTAAGCCTGCTTTCTTAATAGCAACAATGTTCTAAGGACAATTTATAATACCAAAACAGATAAACAAACAAACTTAACAGTTTTGTTTGAACTCCTGGTCTTAGAAAAATATGCCAGCATCTGCAAAACACAATTAAATACCTAAACATTTTTATATTTGAATGAAACAAAACAAAACAAAACAAAACAAAACCTCAATAAATGTCTTTAACTATTGTTGGCTTTAAAAAGGCCTGTATCAGGTAACAAAGAAGGGAAAAGGAATGGGTGCTAACACCTTCTGGGTCGTGACCCTGTACTAAGATGGATAATTATTATAGAAGTGAGTTAACATTAATCCTATTTAATTAACCCTATTATTTAACAGATGTGTACAAAAGCTCAGAAAGACTCAAGTCACTTCCCAAGGTGTTGGTCAATCTTAAGGCCCTGCTTCAAACCCAGGCCTTTCTGCCTCCAAAGGCCAAATTAGTTCCATTATGCCATGCACACAAAAATTCCTTAAATAAAAATGTATAGTATTATGGAAATGTAGAGCTTGACAGGCCCCTAGAAACTCCCTAATTCAACATCTCATTTAATAGATAAGAAAACTATAATAAACAAGTAAGAAAACTATGATAAACAATTCCCAAAGATGGCCACCAACAATCCCTTTCCTCCTCTGGAGGTACACTGCTCCTTCCATCAAGAGGCAGAGCTGTTTCTTCTCCTCTTGACCTTGTGATTTGCTGCCCAGTAGAATACAGTGGAAATAACAGTATGCCAGTTCCAGAGGTAGCCCTTAGGAAGCTGGCAGCTTCCACGTTCATGTGCTCTGGGGAAGCCAGACGCCATGTTGTAAGGGAGCTCAAGCCAGATTACTGAGTGATGAGACACCTTGTGAAGAGAGATGGTATCATTGAGAAGAACTAAACATGTGAGTGAAGTCTTCTAGAGCTTTGTAGCCTGGTCAGTAACCAAATGCATCTGAGTGATTGACCCCAGCCAAAGACAAATAAAGCAGAAAAACTGCCCAGCTGGATTTTCTGACCCACTGAAATGTGAGAATAGTAGGGCTTCTTTGTCACACAGATACAGATAACAGAAACAAAAGAGGTTAGCTGACTTGTCCCTAGACAGGAATCAATAGCAAGGACTAAAATCTAACAACCCTAACTTCTAATCCTGACCACCTGCCACTGTAGCCCAAAGTATAAACTGATTAATAAATAGGGCACCCAACAGACTGGCTGCCCTATGGCTTTGCCATAACATCCCATTCAGAAACATGTCTGAAAAAAATTACCGGGCTCATCTGGTCATAACCCAGCTATGCTGGATGCTCTGGTATCTCTGTTTCACTAACCTTTATTTAATGATGTTAGTTTGACACATTAATTTCCCACTGCAAACTCCCTGAGGTTAGGGATGGGCAATCATCAGCCTCATCTGTGTCTAAAGTGCCTAACCCAGGGCCTTGCATGATGAGGATAAATAAAGATTGCTAATTGAGCCCTCACATATGAAAAGAATTAGACTACTCCTCACTCCCAAGAATTATGAGACCAAGAACAAGTAAGTCAAGGCCAAGTCCCTCAAATACTATACAGCATGTCACTGTAAGATAATAAAATAATTACTGACAGCCCAAGACATGCATAAAATGTTATTTTCCCACTTTCACAGCATTATGTCTTTTATTATTAATTTGATATCCAAAAGAAACCCTGTAAAACAGACACTGCTGTTACTCCTATCTTATAGCTGAAGAAATAAGATGCTCAGAGGGGTAATAAAATTCACCCAAAGTCATCCAGTTTTCATAAGTGAAACCACAACATGAATTCAGGAATCCTGATTAAAAGTCTGATATTTTAATTTTCTAGAATCCTTTCCTCAAAGACTTGATAATCTAAATTTCAAGAAGTACTATCAAAGAACCTAGAGTAAAATGAATATGGAGAACCATAAAAATTTAGAACCAGACATGATCTCAATTCTAATCGGTAACATATGGTGAATTTTTCAGGTAATAAGGATCTGGATGCCAGACCTGGTACATACCTTACCAGAATCTATATAATGCTATTCCACTGTGGAACAAACAGCATAACATTCTTTTTTTCACGTCATATTAAACTCGCAAAATACAGCACAAGTGTGTGCATGTGTGTATGTGAGGGTGTAGGGTAACTATTCATAACCTGATTATTTCCAACAGTCTGAAAACCAGTGTTTTTGTCACATGACACTCACATGGGACAAAGTGACACATACAGAGGCCTAGCTTCCTGTATTACTTAATCATGGATATTCCAAGAGTCTACTACTAGAGAAGTATCTCAAAGGACAATAAGCAAACACTGTGCATCGTTCGCCAAACACTATTTGGCTAATGACGACTACACTGCTGTACATTTTAGCCATTTCAATGGAATGTAATTTCCATGGAATTCTCTGGGACTGTAAACTGCAAGGACACCCTCAATCCCCACCCTCAAACTGACAGTAATAATAAGAAAAAGGAAAGGTGAGTCGGATGAGCAGTAATGGTAATAAAACTTCAAGGATTTCTTCCCAGACCTGAATGGCCCCCTCCAGCCTTTACTGTTGGGACCAGGGCTGAACTGGGGTCCCAAAGTTTTCAAAGGACAAAGAGGATCCTTACTCTCTGACCATCATCTCCAGGTTCCTGAATCTGGAAAGGAAGTACTGAAGAGGCAGTCTTGCGTCACTCTGAGAATGCTTTCCCTGGGGCCACTTTAGATAGTTTTCGTTGTTGGGACTGTTTTCCCTCGGTGTTTGGTGGTGGTACATCCTAGTGAGGAGGACTCTATGGCAGAAGCAATCTAAATATACACATTCATAAAAGGCTAGGGATGCAAGTGTGCACATACAACCACCAGGCAAACAAACAGGCGTTTAGGATGTCATAGTAACTTAGGCACGAGACAACGACTGTAAAAGAGCTTTAGTTGCTGTGTTTCTTTAGATCACAGCAGAAAGATACTTTATAAAACGTGGAACAATGATGCCCCCTACAGCCCTCAGAGGGAATCCAAGGTGCTTACTAAGTTCATCTATTTGGTCAGAGATCCTGAGTTTACTTCTCTGGTAAGAATTAATTTTTACACTAGAATAAATAATAAAAGCACATGCTTTGTACACATGTTGGAAAAAATTAAAAATATCAAGGTCTAACACTAAGAAATTAATTAAAATAAAATATAATGTCTAGATAATCAAAACCATTATACTGAAACATTTTACTTTTCTGAAGCATATAGAAACAAATTCTATCGATTGCCATCTTGATTATTAATAGAGACTGTTTTCAAAAGAATTATTAAAAATATTTTCAAAGTGGAACTGTAGACTCCTAAAAGGAGAAATAGGTTGAGATGAATTTTTTTTTAAAAAAACAAATATACCACAAATTGAAGATTACAACATTCCCTGACTGGAACTGAAAAAAAGACCAGTAAGAAATAATTCAAAGCTGGAGTGACTTCCCTGTTCTCTACGAGCCAAGACGAAAGAAACTTATCATCTTTGGGACAAGGAAAGTGGGGGGTACTGGGCACTTCAGAAATGCTTTAGACCACACTTGTCCAACTCGCTGCCCAGGATGGCTTTGAATGCAGCCCAACACAAACGTGTAAACTTTCTTAAAACATTATGAGATTTTTCTTTTGTGATTTTTTTTTTTAAAGCTCATCAGCTATTGTTAGTATAAGTATATTTTATGTGTGGCCCAAGACAATTCTTCTTCCAGTGAGGCCCAGGGAAGCCAAAAGATTGGACACCCCTGCTTTAGGCTATTCAAGGCCTGTGCAGATACAAAAGAAGCATAGGACAGGTCTTCCTTCCCAGGGAATGTGGCTAGGCATAATGTATAGAAAAGCATATGGATATCACCGCAAGATGATGTTCTTAGGAAAAAAAAGAAATTGGAAATATATACAAAACATAACATAAACTGCACATAACAAAGAAACACATAGTAATAGAGAAATCAACATGGGAAAAGTTTAGAGGTGTAACAAAGAAAAAGTGAGTCATTCACTGGTCAAACTTGGAAAAAGCTGATGGGTGTGGACCAAGGAAGAAAAGGTGAGAGATAGCAAGTAGAGAGAAAACCACAGAAAAGCCAAATGACTGCAGGAAATGCAAATGCATTTGTTTCACAGGAATAGGTGGGCCACCTTCCCCAGTTCCGAGATGAAAACAAACATGGGTCCAAGTCAAAAAGGAAGGGGAGAGTAATTATCAGAATACCTTAAGTCTAGCTGGAGAGTTGAGATTAGATCCATTTAAACAAAAGGAATTACCCTGATCACCTAAGCAAGGAAGTAACATGATGAATATGATGTTAAGAAAACATTGCCCTGGCACTTGTCTAGATGAACTGAAATGGTAAGAGAAGAGAGGCACAGAGGTCCTCAGAGATTAAATGGACATAAAAACAAAGACAATAAAGGCTTGAATTTGTAAGAGAAGGACTAAATTCAAGATGCTCTGCAGAACAGGAATGCATTTAGTAAGTGACTAAAGAATGAAGGACAAGAAGACATCATTTGGCAAGCCCAGGGTGTGTGAAGGTAGCATCAGAGACTTTCAAAGCAAAAATCAGCTTAGATGAAAGCTATGATAAACTCAGTTGTTTGTTTGAAGTTTTAGTGATCAATGTAGGCAGAAACTTCTTGGAGGCAGGTGGAAAGTTGAGACTAAAAAGGAGGATGAGAAGCCAGAGTTGTATTTACACATTTTTTAGTCATCCAAAAAAAGAACAGACTAATTTATCTATTATCACATGAGCAAAGGACTGGGAAAATGAAGCCTAGAAAACTGGGTGTCTGGCCAGAAAGGCAGAGAGAACACTTAGAAAAAAAAAAAATTAATTTCAAGTCCAAGAACTTTGTTTCAAAGTCATCAACACTCAGAGCAGATGCCCTACAGAGTGAGAAGATACTTAAAAGCTTTAAGCCTGAGATAAAACTCACTGGGTGACTGCTCGTGTGAAAACTTTTACTAATTTTATTTCAATTCATTCACGAAATCAGCACATACTTACTTGAATACAGCTTCCAGCATGAGCAAAGCAATAGAACAATGATACCGAATGGGAAAACAGCGTCCTATGTTAGTTTGGGCATATCATCAACCACTCTGCAAACTCTCATTGACCCTGTATGTCTTTAAAACATAAAGCTCTTACAAGGAATACATGAAATTAAGGAGGAACTGGAAGATCCAGACTTTAAGTATCAGGAGAAGAAATACAGAGGTACTTCTTTCACTTTAAAAGGTTCACAGACACAAATCTCTGTAAAAACATTCTTCGGGACAAAGGTTGCACACTCCAAAGTTATTTCCAGTGAAGAATATAACCATTTAAAATGTTTGTGATTTATTCTGTTTAGGCACTTCAGTTTTATTCTTTCTTAAAATGTGTAGAAAAATCAGTACCTAGAACTCAATTGATATGAAAATAATTGCATAAATCTTTTCAGTGTGATACACAAAATCAACGCAGCCATTTTCAAATGAGTACTAATAATAAAGTCAGTACCACATTCCCATTCAAGTAGACAAAAAAACCTAGGACACAGGATTTAAGTGATTCCTTGAAGCAAACTAGCAAGACAAAAGCCTAGTGATTATCCATTTACTATTCAACTGTCCCTTTCTCTGGAAGTTTAAAGAGCTGCTCTATACTTTTATCAAAAAGGGGAAACCATTGTCAAATCTTAGGCTCGTTTCTCTTTTTGTGGTGTTCTAAAGAATGTGAAGACTAAGGTTAACTGAAATTCACAGAAGAGCATAAACCTATAATTGCTCTGAAAGAGTGGAAAGAAAAACATTGATAGTAAAGATGCAGGGAGTTCTTTTTTTTTTTTTTAATAAAATCTCTCCTTTCCTCCTAAATATTAATAAAACCTTAAATCTTTTACTTTAGATTTAGAAAATGACTCATGCTTCCTACCCCTAAATTCCAGCCCTCCCCTCTCCCAGAATAAAAAGTAGACAACCCCATCACGAGCAAAAGTAAAAGCTTTTAGCCTCCTGGAATGGGTGGGAAGAAAGAGGAGGCGATCATTACACATTCCCTGTAGAAGACAAAGCCAGATGCACATTCCAGAGAAATCTGGCGGGTCCGAGTTTTTCCTTAAATACAGACTGGCCTGTCACTAAGCCAGGCTCTGTAATCTTCCCAGGCTGCCACCGCTAGGGAAGCCAGGAATCCCTTCTAATTAATCAAGTCCTCCCAACAAAAATTTTCCCACCCACAATAAAGTAGGTTGGGGGAAAGGGAAGCAGCAGAGAAAGCTCTGCAGCCAAAAGAATTCTAGACTTTAGTATAATACCTAACTAATCCAAGAAAACAGATGCAGGAAGCAGAGGAAATGATCTACAGAGACACACAATGAGCTAGGAAACTTTCACAGCACTGCTCCGCTGGGACCCAGAATTTAAATTCAAAATCATAAGATATAATTATTATTGAAAGCGAGTCTGGCAACATCCTATACTTTTTCAAATGCCTCTAAGGCAGGGGGTGGACACAAACTTTCCTGAGGTAGATACCATGTGTATCACTTGACCCTTTTAACAATAATTTGACATTTGGATTTCTTTTTTATTTTGCTAAAGTTTTGTTTTAATGGATAAACATTCATAATTATTACATTATGTGTCCATGTCTATTTCTTGCAAAGGAAATGATTTTACCTTGGCCTTGCTAACTTACCCCACACCTGCAGCCGGTTTAACTCAAGGTAACTTCATTGAAGGCTTATTCTGATAAGGTACAAGGAGGTAGGAGTACCAAGGATACAGCGATTTAGATCTGTGTTGGCCAATACAGCTGATACTAGCCACTGGTGCCTACTGAGCATTTGAAATGCGGCTACTAGGAATTGAGATGTAGGCTGGACGCAGTGGCTCATGCCTGTAATCCCACCACTTTGGAAGGCAGAGGCAGGCGGATCACTTGAGGTCAGGCATCGGAGACCAGCCTGCCCAACATGGCGAAACCTCGTCTCTACTAAAAATACAAAAATTAGCTGGGCATGATGGCGTGTGCCTGTAACCCCAGCTACTTGGGAGGTTGAGACAAGAGAATCACTTGAACCTGGGAGGCAGAGGTTGCAGTGAGCCGAGATCTTGCCACTGCACTCCAACCTGGATGACAGAGCAACAGAGTGAGACTCCGTCTCAAAAAAAATAAATAAATAAAAGATATATCTGTATACATATTCCATATATAAATCAGTGTGTGTGAGTGTGTTTATTCCAGACTTTGCAGGCAAAAAGGTCTTTATTTCAACTACTCAACCCTCCACTCTACTGTAGCATAAAAGCAGCCAGGGATGATATGTAAACAAGTGGGAGTGGCTGGATTCCGGTAAAACATTATTTACAAAAACAAGCAGCTGGCATGTGGGCTGTAATTTGCAGATCTCTGGTCTAGATCTTTTCCCTACCCTAAAGAGTTTATTATTTTGGAAATTTTAAAATGCTGGGGTGGGTGTAAAGCTCGGGTTTAAGATTGCTATGAAGCCTTGGGGAGACGCGCCTGCTGTTAACCACTTCTTTCAGTTAAAATAAGAGTCACTCACTGAAGTACAGGACATACCTCCCTGCTACAAGCTGCAGTAGCCCAGAAGTCTACAGACCCTGAAAGTTATACTTCCAAGGATTCCCACATCTCATGCACTACTGCCATTTCCTGGAAGTCTGGCCTCAGAAGAGTCTTCAACTCTCGAAAGAATTCAAGAGCCAGCTGCGCAGTGGTAGTGCCGCCTGTAGTCCCAGCTACTTAGGAGGCTGGATTGGGAGGATAGCTTGAGCCCAGTAGTTCATGTTCAGCCTGGGCAATATAACGAGATCCTGTCTCTAAAAAATAGTGATAAAAAAAGAATTCAAGACCAGAACCACAGCAATTAAAAAGAAAAAACAAAAGTATTCATATGCAGGAAGGTCAGAAGATCTTTCTTCGCTTGAAGAAGAGTAAATCATTTGCAAGAATAATTAATGCCATTCCAAGGGCAGTCTTAGAATAAACAACCCAGATCAAGTGGCAAACTACTTGGTGTTCATCAGTTTTTCTGTTACTTTGAAACCCTGCTCTATGCAAGTACTTTTCAACCCAGTCAAAAGTGGCTGCATCTATGTGAAAAATTTGCATAAGTTAATTAATTCCTTTTAAATTTTATTAATTTTTTTTTTCAAACTTAGAGATGGGGTCTTGCTATGTTGCTCAGGCTGCTGGTCTCTAACTCCTGGCCTCAAGTGATCCTCCCACCTGGGCCTTCCAAAATGCAGGGATTACAGATGTGAACCACTGTACCCAGCCTACATTTTATTTATGCACTTAATTTTTATATTAATCCATAGACACATATTAAAATGATATATCAAAGTGAGGTCTCAAGCTGGGTGTAGTGGTGCACATCTGTAGTCCCAGCTACTCAGGAGGCTGAGGCAGGAGGACTGCTTGAGCCCAGTAGTTCAAGATCAGACTGGGCAGCATAAGTAGACCCCATCTTTCAAACAAAGAAACAAACAAACAAAATGGCCTCTTCTGCCTCATCCAGCTCCCTCTGTCACTCCAACTCTCGCTCACCAAGGGCAACCACACTGAAACTTAGCTTTTTGATCTGGTAATTTGCCAACATATTTCTAAACACTATGTTTATCCTACGAATGTCTTATTACTTCAGTTTTATATACTTTATGTGTGAAATGAGGACTTAATCCTTATAACTGCCCTTCCACATGTTTCCTTCCCTGGGCTTCCAAAACTCGGAGTTCACAATATTATGAAATGTAACCTCTGTTCAAAGCTGAACCATGCAGGAGGGTCACTTGAGCCTGGGAGTTCAACACTGCAGTGAGTTATGACTGTGCCACTGCATTCCAGCCTGAGCAACAGGGCAAGACCCCATCTCTACAACAAGAAGAACAAAAAGCTGAGCCATGTAGTATACTATGCTTAATTTCCTATCTTGCACAATCTTTTGTTTACTGAGAGCTGAGGGTTGCATCATTTTTCTTTTGTTTAGTTTTCTATATTCTTATGGCTAAATCATTCCCATGCTACCTGATAGGCCTAAAAAAATTTCTTCTCAATGCATTTAAATACATGAAGTATTTTATTCATTTCATTTTTTATTGGAGACATCTTTCATGGAACCCTCTGTCTTCTTCCAATAGGACTGGTTGCAGTTCAGAAACCAATACTCAGAAATATAACTCTTTGACATGCTAAACTAAAAAAGCAGCAGCAAGGTCTCTCTGACCTCCTCCCCTCCTCCCCTCAATCCATTGTCTCTCCCAAAGCACAAGATGAGGCTGTTCGCTGAAGCTCCATTATCTTCCTAGAAACTAGATACCCAAAGAGGAACACAATTGCCTTCCATATCTTCCCTGAAATTATCTATAGCAGAAAAGAAGACTAAAGAATGCAAACACACAGTGGACAGGCATTTCAACTAGATATTATCTGCTTCTTGGCTCATTCAAATTCTAAAGAAAATCATCTACAAGTTAATTTCTGTTTCTCAGGTCCATTCATTTCCCCTAAAAATCAGTTACCCCTATATCTCCCAGTTCCCTCTCCCCAGTGAGAGGTCAACCATTTGGCCCTTTGGGTTTTCGTTTCTTGCTGCTGTTGTTGTTTTTAGAGCCAGGGTCTCTCTATGTTGCCCACGCTGAACTCAAACTCGTGTGCTCAAGCAAATCTTCTGCCTCAGCCTCCCCAAATGGCTGGGACTACAGGCATATGCCATCACGTCCAGCTTTTGAGTGTTTATATTTTGTATGACTTCCATGCACTTGCGTGAACATAATAAATTTGTTATGCTTTCCTTAGTTAACTTAGTCTTTTGTTACAGGAGTGCTGGCTGTGACCCTTCATGATGGGGAGGAAAGGATCACGCCCCTTCCACCCTTACACTTTCTAGGCAAAATACACAGTAATCATCAAGGAATTTGGTTAGGCCCTCACCTGTCTGGTTCCCTATTTCCTGGATCCTATATCTGATTCTTTCTCTGTTTATTCCCCTATTTTGGAAGATGACATCCTTTCTAAAACAGTGTGCATCAGAAGGGAAGTGTTTTCTATACTCTGCATCCTAAAAATGTCTCTATTCTACCATGTGACTGAACGTTGGGCTGTAAAGGGAATTCTTGGTTGGAAACCATTTTTCCTAAAATATTAAACATATTGTTCTACTGTCTCCTAGTTATTGCTATTGAGAAGGGTGTTCTGATTCTTGATCCTCTGTATGTGATCTGTTTGTTTCTTAAGTTCTTCTCTAAATTCCCAGTGTTCTGAAATTTTAGGATGATATGCCTTAGCACAACTCTTTTTCACTGACTTTATTGTGTATTCGCTCACAGCTCTTTCAAACAGGAACTTTGTATCCTCCACTTCCAGTAAATTGTATTGTATTGTTTCTTTCATAATTTTTTCTCAACCATTTGTTTTTCTTTTAGAATTCCAATTTTTCATATCAAGACTGAAACTCTAATTTTCTTGTGGTTTTCTCTTCAATTTTTTTTTTAAATCTATTATTTTCTTGTTCTACTTTCTGGGCAGTGTTCCTTGGTGTTTGCCCCATACTTTATCATGTTTTTATTTATATTATGCTTTTAATTTATAAGAGCTGTTTCTTGTTCTTGGGAATTTCCCTAGTTTGTAACATCCTAACCTTGTTTTGTGGTTATATGTAATAGCTTCCTTCTTCGCTCTAAGGAAGCAAATTATAGTGCAGTTAAAGTCTTCTCTGGCTCCCTAGCACCTCTCTGCTCTTTAGAGTTTGTTCATTCACTATATTTTCTAATTCTCATACTCTAAGTTCTTCTTAAATCTGCACGAATGCTCTTCTGTCCATTCATAATTTAAAAAGAAAATGAATGGTTATTGGAAATTTTTATTTCCCTTATTGACTGATGGGCTTTGGGAATCCAGTAGGAACCCATCTGTTTGGTTGGGGGATACCAAATATAGGCTATGCTATTCATCAGATAAGCAGGCTTTAGGTTAAGAAGTAAGACTAGAGATAAAAAGAGACATTTCACAGTGATTAAGGACTTACTTCAATAGATATAACAGTTATAAATCCACACATACCTGCTAACATAGTCTCAAAATATACAAAGCAAAAATCAAAACTAAAAGGAGAAATATATAAATTTAAAATCACAGTTGAAGGTTTTAATGCACCTCTCTCAACAGATAAAACAAGTTAACAAAAATATTAGTAAATACATACAATTAACAAACCAGACCCAAGTGACTATACTTAGTTCACTGCACATGACAACCATCACATTTTCAAGTGCTTATGTAACATTTACCAGAACAGACAGAGGTGCTGTGCTAAACATCAATAACAAAATGATTATTAGAAAATTTGCAAATACTTAGAAACTATACAATATGCATTTAAATAGCCAATGGATCAAAAACAAAATCACAATGAACACTGGAAATTATTTGACTTGAGTGATAACAAAATCCCTACTTTAACTGCATCCCTATCAAAACATGAAGGATACAATTAAAGTAGGAAATGCTTAAAGAGAAATTTATAACTTTAAGTACATGTATCAGAAAAGAAGGCTCTACACCAAAAATTTAACCTTCCACCTTAAGAAGCTAGAAAAGAGTAAATTTACCCAAAGAAATTAGAAGGAAATAATAAAGAAAGAAGTAAGGAAATAATAAAATAAAATACCAAACATACTACAGGATAAAAGAATTCAAAGCCAGAACTGGGTTCTCTGAGAAGACTAATAAAATTAGTAAGCCCCTAACAGTACTAATCAATAATCATCCCTTTGGAAGGTTCAAGCCTGGCTGTCAGAATATTTGGAAGCAGGATATAAGAGCCAGGAAGGCTGAGAGCTGCTGGTATCATAATGCCCTAGAGGTATAAAAGATAAAGGAGAGTGGAGAATGAACTCATTACAGTTAGTTAAGCCAGAAGTTGTGAAGAATTTCAATTTATACTTCTGTATCCCATTAGCATATAATACAATATTTGACACATATATGCAATGTATATATCCTCATATAATACTTTCTGGTTTATATGGGCTAGTTTGTCCATAACTAAAACTATAAATTTTTGGAGAAGGAGCTATTCAATAGAGCTTTTTACTTAATTCCCTTGAGAAATTACGACTTTCATGAAAATGCAACTAAAAAAATCTCTGCTTATTGACCAAGGAAAGCAACATGGAAACTTGCTATTCACTCAGGACCTTGGAAGGCCAGGAGGGGAATGGAGAACAGCAAGGAAGTAAGAAACTGTTTGCAAATTACAAAAAAACATCAAGCTTGTGCCAGACTCTGTTGTAAGTTCTAAAGTTATACTACCAACAAGGTGGTAGAATCTCAAGCCATGAAATTAGTATAAAATCTGGTCCAAAATGACTGAAATGTTAATGGCTCTAGCAGAAGTAAACTTAAAACTGTTCAAGTACTCTGCAGGATTCAAAAGTCTTTCCACGTGTGTGTGTGTGTGTGTGTGTGTGTGTGTGTGTGTGTAGGATGTCACTGAAAATGAAGCACAATCAAAACTTACACACATTAACAATCCAGTAATCTCAACAACCAATTTATTCCACACTTAATAAATAATAGTGAAATAGATTTATTAGATTTTATTTATTTTATTAGATTGTTCTAATCTAAGAGACTATAAGTTATTTTAAAATTATTAAGATAAAAGGAGAAAATTGAAATAAATTTTTAAAACTAGGGAAAGTATATAGAATAAGTGCTGGTAGAATTTGAATTTTTAAAATATAAACAAATATAACTTCTTAAATAAAAAAATACAGTCACTAAAAGTGAACAAGTTAAAGAGAAGATTAAATACAGATAAGCAGATTTTAGTGAAGTGAAAGAGGTCTGATCAAAAAGCACTCTGGACCAGGCACAGTGGCTCATGCCTGTAATCCCAACATTTTGGGAGGTCAAGGCAGAAGGATCACTTGAGCCCAGGAGTTTGAGATCAGGCTGGGCAACATAGCAAGACTCCATCTCTACAAAAACTTAAAAATAAAAAAATTAGCTGGGAGTGGTAGTACATGCCTGTGGTCCCAGCGACTCAGGAGGCTGAGGCAGGAGGACTGCTTAAGCCGAGGAGGTCAAGGCTGAAGTGAGCCATATTCACACCACTGCACTCCAGCCTGGGTAACTGAGTGAGATCCTGTTTCAGAGGGGGGGAAAAAGCACTCTCAATGCAATAAGGAAAAGAAAAACAGGGAAGGGCAATTGGCCACTGGCCACACAGCACTCACACAAGACTTCAGGAGCAGTGTTCCCTGGGGAGAAAGCATGTCTGAAAATATCAGTAGCAGGTGTGCAGGTCTCCTGCTGCCCATGATACCCTGGAGCAGAGCACAGAAATCTGGCAAAACTCGCTGTCGGATATTTAAAAAGGGATCCCCATGCTTGAGTCATGGAGCTTTTAAGTAAGGTACATGGAGAAGCACCGGTCCCTAGACTGTCAGAGGCAGAAATACAACTACAAGGTGATGTACAGAACCCTCAATATGATGTGTCAGAACCCTGTCCCTATCCCTATTCTGCTAGCCTGACACTCACTGTTGAGGCAACTCCTCTGCCTATCATGATCTGGAAGCTTTGTTCCAAGCCTTACAGGTATCACTATAAGATGGGATAATATGGTAGCAGAATATGCCACTTCCATGTGTATGGAACTGACCCATCTCTGGCATAATTAGGGGCCTCAGGTCCAAGCTTTATGGTTGACCAGGATGGTCTGCCCTACTTGGCCATAGCCAGTTTCAACAGAGCTTTGCAAGAGGCCCAGCCCTTTTCTAAGCAGACAGACTACCGGGGCTCAGTCCTGGATAAAATTAATCTCACTCCTCCAGCATATAATAAACAGTCATATGAGACTATCCAACCAACTTCAAATAAAAGTTCTCTATAAGAAGAGAACAGAGAGAATTAGGAGAGGCAGAGAAAATGGTCAAGAATTTTCCAAAACTGATGACTTGAGTCTACAAATTGAAGACATACATTGCATCCCAAGCCAGATTAATAAAAGCAAGACTGTAACTAGAGATTTCATAGTGAAACTATAGAAGAGCAAAGACAAAAATAAATCTTAAGAGCAACCAGAGAAGAATGACAGATAACCAAGAAAGGAATCAAATCAGGCCAAACAGTGAACTTCTGAGGTGAGTAGTCTCCATAGACACACCCCAACAATTCTCCTGATCCCTGTGAGAAAATGTAGCTTCTCAAGTCAAGAGTGCAGGTTCCCCTGACTCTAGGCTGGCCCTGTGAATGCTCTGATCAATAGAAGGCCACAGAAGTGGCATCTGAGATGTCTGCATCTAGGCCTTCAAAGGACTGACAAGTCATACTTCTTTCATTGTGCAAGTCTTGTCCTAAGATGCCACCCCTCAAAACTCAGTCACCGGGTTAGATGCCCAAGCCACACAGAATAGGCACATGGATGAGAACTGAAGAACAACAATTAATAGATCCAGCAGCGATTCCAACCAAAGCCAGCATTAACTGCCACTGAGTATGCCCATCTTTCATGTTCCACCTAAGTGAGGCCCTAAGTAGAACCGCAGCCCCAACCAACGTCAAAAGGAAAAATTACTCAATTGATGCTAAGCAACCTACAGAATCAGGAGAGATCATAAAATGGTTGGTGTTTCAAGCCAACAAGTTTTAACGTGGATTTTAAGCATCAATAGATAATGAAAACATTTCTCAGTAGTAATAAAAGATGCCAGAAGACAATTAAAAAGTATCTTTAAAGTGTTGTTGGAAAATAATGCTCAACTTAGCATTCGAAAACCAACTAAATATCTTTCTTTCTTTCTTTTTTTTTTTTTTTTTGAGATGGAGTCTTGCTCTGCGCCCAGGCTGGAGCGCAGTGGCCAGATCTCAGCTCACTGCAAGCTCCGTCTCCCGGGTTTACGCCATTCTCCTGCCTTAGCCTCCCCAGTAGCTGGGACTACAGGCGCCCGCCACCTCGCCCGGCTAGTTTTTTTGTATTTTTTAGTAGAGACGGGGTTTTACCATGTTAGCCAGGATGGTCTCGATCTCCTGACCTCGCGATCCGCCCATTTCGGCCTCCCAAAGTGCTGGGATTACAGGCTTGAGCCACCGCGCCAGGCTAAAACCAACTAAATATCTTTCTAAGGTAAGATCAAAATATATTTTTAGACACAGAAATAGTTAAAGTTCATCACTTATATGCCTTCACAGGAAGAAATACTAAGAACATATATGGATACAAGAAATAACTGAAAGCAATGAAATTTATAAATATGTTAGTAAATCTAAATAAGCACTGACTTGGTTAAAAATAAGACAGAGCTGTAACATTAAATAGTATCTAATCTGGCCAACTAGCTATTGTAATTTATATTCTGATGTTTTGAACTTGCACTTATGGTAACGCTAGCATACAGAAAATGTCCTAAAGAAACAACAACATATATGAAAGCATCTGCAAGATCTTGTACTCACCATCAGTTCTTCTCTTCTCCGTCCCCACTATCCCTCACACAGGAGCCTCCCATCTATCCACACCTGAGAAGGTCTCAACCCCAGCCATCAAGGAACAAAGAAGGGACATTTATAAGAGGAAAATGAAAGAGGGCAACCAAGCAAGAGAACTCTCTTGGCATTGACCCAGGTAGAGAATTTGCTGATTCCTTCTTTTGATTACCTTTTATCTGCTTTGACATAATGAGAAATCATGCCATGGACCTGGAATATGAATAATAATTTTTAACAGTAAAGACCAAGGGATAACCAAAAAGCATCTTTAAAAGACGAAGCAAGGAACGCCTCATAACCATATGAACATTTTCTCCCCCATCCCGTTCTCAAAATATACATTTTCAATCTGCCTAGAGTCCCCAAAACACCAAAAACAACTGCAACAAAAGCAAAAATTGACAAATGGGATCAAATTAAACTAAAGAGCTTCTGTACAGCAAAAGAAACTATCATCAGAGTGAACAGACAACCTACAGAATGGGAGAAAATACTTGCAAGCTATCCATTTGACAAAGGTCTAATATCCAGAGTCTACAAGGAACTTAAACAAACTTACAAGAAAAAAAACAAACGACCCCATTAAAAAGTGGGCAAAGGATGTAAACAGACTCTTCCGAAAAGAGGACATTCATGTAGCCAGCAAATATATGAAAAAAAAAGCTCAATATCACTGATCATTAAAGAAATGCAAATCAAAAACAACACAATACCATCTCACGCCAGTCAGAATGGCGATTATTAAAAAGTCAGGAAACAACAGATCCTGGTGAGGCTGTGGAGAAAAAGGAATATTTTTACACTGTTGGTGGGAGTGTAAATTAGTTCAACTATTATGGAAGACAGTGAGGCAATTCCCCAAATATCTAGAGACAGAAATGCCATTTGACCCAGCAATCCCATTGCCGGGTATATACCTCCCAAGATATAAATCATTCTATTATAAAGAAACACGCATGTGTATGTTCATTGCAACACTATTCACAATAGCAAAGACATGGAATCAACCTAAATGCCCATCAGTGAAAAAACAGATAAAGAAAATGTGGTACATATACACCATGGAATACTATGCAGCCATAAAAAGGAACAAAATTATGTCCTTTGCAGGGACATGGATGGAGCTAGAAGGCATTATCCTCAACAAACTAATGCAAGAACAGAAAACCAAATACCTCACAGTCTCATTTATAAGTGGGAGCTGAATGAGTACACATAGACACATGGGAGAAATAGTACACACTGGGACCTGTTGGTGGGGCAGGGGGAGGGAGAACATCAGGAAGAATAGCTAATGGCCACTGGGTTTAATACCTAAGTCATGGGATGATCTGTGCAACAAACCACTGTGGCACATGTTTACCTATGTAACAAACCTGCACATCCTGCACATGTGCCCCAGAACTTAAAAGTTGAAAAACCTTTTTGCAGAGTCCCAAGTGTAAAAAGTAGAAAGTTAGGAACTTCAATTTTCAATTAACATAGAACTCAGTTATATTAGACAGTGATTAGACACTTTTAAAAAAGCTATTAAACATTACTTACTTTAACAGCAAATTTCTTAGATGCCATGGCTTACTGACTCCACAGTAACTACAAACCTTTAAGGAAAAAAAAAAGTTATAATTAGATATATTAAAATTTATTTTTATTTGGATATTATACAGGAAAAAGATTGGCTGAATAGTAAAATATCAATGGGTATTTATGAGATGAATGTTCACTTATAATTCCCTTAACCAAAATACTATATTAAATTACTAATTTAAGCACTGCTTGCAAAGAAGAGGACAGGCCCTGGCCAGGCATGGTGGCTCACACCTATAATCCCAGCATTTCAGGAGGCCAAAGTGGGAGGATCACTTGAGCTCAGGAGTTCAAGACCAAACTAGGCAACACAGCAAGACCTTATCTCTGCAAAAATAAAAAAATAAAAAAAAAAAAGGGGGAGAAAAGCACAGGCTCAGATGGCTTCCCTGCTATATTCTACCAAATCTGTAAAGAATAATTTAAACCAATCCCTCATAAACTCTTTAAAAAAAACAGAAGCATAAGAAAATTTCTCAAATAATTCTGAAGCCAGTGTCATCCTGATACCAATACCAGAGAGAGACATCATAAGAAAACCACACATCAATGTTCCTTACAAAGACCTAAAAATTCTCAACAAAATACTAGAAAATCAAACACAGCAACATGTAAAAAAGATTATACACCATGATCAAGTTGGATGTATTCCAAGAATGCAAGGATAGTTTAAGATCTGAAAATTAATCAATATAATACACTCTATTAATAACAGAAAAAAATGCACATAATCATCCCAAATACAAAAAAAAAAAAAAAACCCAAAACACTTTTTTAATTAAAAAAAAAAAAAGCCAACACAATAGGAATAGAAGGGACTATCTCAACCTGATAAAAGATATTTAGGAAAAACCAAGTGCTAAAATCATACTTAATGATGAAAACTAAATGTTTTCTCCCTTAAGATGAGAGACACCTCTTTACAAGAAATGTCTGCTCTTGCCACTTCTTTTCATCATTGTACTAAAGGTTCTAACTAAGGCAATTAGGCAACAAAAAGAAATAAAAAGCATCCAGATTAGGAAGAAAGAGATAAACTGTCTGTTCATAAACAACATGTTCTCATACATAGAAAACCCTAAGAAATCATCAAAAAACTACTAGAATTAATAAGTTCAGCAAGGTTGTAGGATATATGATAAATATTTTTAAATCTACTGTATTTCTACATACCAACAATAAATAGTCCTAAAATAAAATTTAAAGAAAAATTCCATTCATAATAACCTGAAAAAGAATACTTAGGAATAAGTATAACAAAAGTACAAGATTTGTACACCAGCAGTCATAAAATACAATCGAAAGAAATTAAAGACTTAAGTGGAAAGATAACCCATGTTCATGAATTGTAAGACTTAATGCTGTTAATATAGCAATATTCCCAAATTGTTCTCAGATTCAACGCAATCTCTATCAAAATCCTAGCTGACTTATTTACAGAAATTAACAAGTTTATTCCAAAATGTACATAAAATTGCAAGAGCTCTGGAGTAACAAAAACAATACTGAAAAAGAAGAATGAAATTGGAGAAATTCAGGCTTCTCAATTTGAAAGCTTACTATGGTTGGACGCAGTGGCTCATGCCTGTTAATCCCAGCACTTTGGGAGGCCGAGGAAGGCGGATCACGAGGTCAGGAGCTCGAGATCAGCCTAGCCAACATGGGGAAACCCCATCTCTACTAAAAATACAAAAATTAGCTGGGTGTGGTGGCATGCACCTGTAATCCAAGTTACTTGAGAGGCTGAGGCAGGAGAATCACTTGAACCCGAGAGGTGGAGGTTGTAATGAGCCAAAATCATGCCACTGCACTCCAGCTTGGGTGACAGAGCAAGACTCCATCTGAATAAATAAATAAATAAATAAAAGCTTACTACAACATCACAACAATCAGAACAGTATGGTACAGGCTGAACATCCCTTACAGAAATGCTTAGGACCAGAAGTGTTTCAGACACAGGATTTTTTTCAGATTCGGAATATTTACATATACATGATGAGATATCCTGGGGATGAGATACAAATCTAAATACAAAATTCACTTATGTTTCATATATACCTTATACAGATAGCCTGAATTTTATATATTTTTATGATTTTGTGCATGAAACAAAGTTTTGACTGCATTTTGACTACAGACTGTCATGTGAAGTCAGGTGTGGAATTTTGTACTTGTGGCATCATGTTGGCATTCAGAGAGTTTCAGACTTTGCAGGATTTCATATTTTGGATTTTCATATTAGGGATGCTCAACCTACACTAGCACAAGAACAGACATATAGGCCAGGCACGGTGGCTCACACCTGTAATCCCAGCACTTTGGGAGGCTAAGGCGAGCAGATCACTCGAGGCCAGGAGTTTGAGACAACCCTGGCCAACATGGTGAAACCCTGTCTCTACTAAAAATGCAAAAAATCAGCCAGGCATTGTGGTGCGCACCTGTAATTCCAACTACTTGGGAGGCTGAAGCACGAGAATCAGTTGAAAGCAGGAGGCAGAGGTTGCAGTGTGGCAAGATCACGCCACTGCACTCCAGCCTGGGGGACAGATTGAGACTCTGTCTCAAAAAAATAAATAAAAGACATATAGGTCAATTGGAATAAAATTGATAGAAATAGAGCCTTAAATTCATGTTCAATTGATTTTCAACAAGGGTACTGAGATAACTTGATGGGAAAATAGTTGTTTCAACAAATGGTTCCAGGACAACTGGGTATCCATATGCCAAATAATAAAGTTGGACTGCTACATCACACTATGTACAAAAAGTTAATTCAAAATGGATCAAAGACCTAAATATAAGAGCTACTATAAAAATCTTAGGAAAAAAACATAGGCATAAATTTTTGTGACCTTTCGTTGGGCAACAGTTTCTTAGATATGATACCAAAACAGAAGTGACAAAAGCAATTAGTACGTTAGATTTTATCAAAATTAAAAACTTTTATACTTCAAACCAAGAAAGTAAAAAGATAATACACAGAATAGAAAAAAAGTCTGCAAATCATACATCTGATGAAGGACTCATGTCCAGAATATATAAAGAACTCAACTCAATAAGAGGAAAAATAACTCAATTTAAAAATAAGCAAAGAATTTGAATTCCTTCAAAGAAGATCTACAAATGACCCATTAAGCACATGAAAAGATGCTTAACATCATTAGCCATCCAATAAATGCAAATCAAAACCACAATGAGATATTACTTTATACCCATTAAGATAAATAGCTAAAATCAAAATGACAAATAATAACAGATGTTGGCAAGGATGTGAATAAACTGGAACTCTCATACATTGATGGTAGGAATGTAAAATGTAGCCACTTTGCACAACAGTTTGATAGCGTTTCAAAATTTACAGAGTTGCCACATGACCCAGCATTTCCATTCCTAGGGATATAACCAAGAAAAAAAACAACAACTCCATACAAAATAATTATACAGGAATGCTCACAGAAGCACTACTAATAATCGTCGAAAAATGGAAACAACCCAAATGTCCATCCACCAATGAACAGATAAACAAAATGTGATATATCATACAATAGAATATTATTTGGCAATTAAAAGGTAAATATTCCCCTTTACTGTGCTCAGCCAGGCAACTACTTTTTCTCACCCTGGCACAAAACCGGAGTATTTTCTGGAGAGGGTAAGACAGAGGATCTCTAGTCTGGAAAACACTAGGCACAGTAGAAGGTGGAATCTTCTGAACAAAGAGAAATTAGGGAATACAAATGGAGACCTTCCTCTGCCTGCATGCCTCTCTACCCTGCCTACACTCTCCAGAGAGCAGACTAAAAACTCCCTATTCAGAGAATTGGACTAACCTAAAAGACAGTGTCTAAAAATACTGACATAGGGGTTCCCCAAGGAAACAGCCTAAACAGATGGCTCTTAAGTGAAGTCCAGATCCATAAGCCCCACACCCATATGCAGAGATTCTAGTTCTCTTTTAATGTTCCACTCTCAAATATAAGTAAACAAGCAGGAACCACCTGCCACCTAAAGCAAGATTATATTATGAAAGAAAAACAAACAGAGAAAAAAAACCTACTTGGCTGAAACAAAGTATGGAGGGAGAAGAAAACATTTTTTAAAAATTATCATTAGGAAGGTTGCAGATACTGCAGCCATAAAGCAAAAAAAAAAAAAAAAAAAAAATGACAACAACAAAAAAAGAGACTATCAGAAGACAACAAACTAAAACAATGATAGTTGAATTTTTAAAACTTAATAGAATGGTTGAAAGATAACATGATGAAATCTCTCAGAAACTTCAGCCAAAAATAAAAAAAAAAAAAAGGAAAGAGAAAATAAATTAAAATTAAAAGACCAATATAGGAGGTCAAACACATGAAAATGATTATGGAGACTGACCCATATTAGAGCATCTATCACAGTGAAATTTTAGGTGTTGGGAATAAAAAAATTTTCTTTTAAGTGTGTGTGGGGGGTAGTAGGAGGTGGAGAACACAAAGGATCAGGAGTCAGAATTGGTTCCAAACTGCCCAAATATATAGAGAAATATCTTCAGAATTCTGAAGAAAATTGTTTCCAACCTCAAATTGGATTTAAACTTCAGGGGAGAAAAAAAATTATTAGATATGCAAGTTCTTATAAAACTGTTTCATGTATTTTTTCTCAGGAAGCTACTAAAGATGTGCTTCACCAAAATGAGGAAATTAAGCAAGAAAGAGGAAACAGGAAGGGTGAGACAGGAGAAAGGCAGAGGAAAGCTGAGGATCTGGTGAAAGGAGGCCTCCATGAGAGCCGTGGGTAGACCACAGGGGAAGCGCAGGTGCGGACCAGAGCAGGCTGCAGGGGAGAGGCACATCCAGGAAGATCTCCGGACACACGCACACACGGATGAGTTTTAGACAACTGGTGAAGAATATGAGATTGAATTAGGGTAGGTACATAGAAAGCTAAACAGCAGAAGAATAACAAGGCAATTACTGATTCCACCATAAACAAAAACTGCAGTAAATAAAGAGTGCTTAATACACAGCTGAGTTATGACTAGCATTTATAGTCATAATAGCAAACATTGAATGTTGAGCTAAACAATGTTATGCTTATGATGATATTAGAAAAATAGGGAATGTGTGTGCATAAATATGGTGAGGGTACAGAGGTTAAACAGAGCAAAAGATCTCTAATGGTGATGGAGTGTTTCAGAAACAAAGCAGACCAGTGAAAATAATAATAACCACAATGGCTATATTAAAGCAAAAATACAGACAGTAATTTAGTGATCTGGATCCAATTCTTTGTTTTTTAATAAACTTTTTTAAAGTTTATTTATTTATTTTTTATTTCTGAGATAGAGTCTCACTTTGTCAACCAGGCTGAAGTGCAGTGGCTCAATCGAGGCTCACAGCAACCTCCACCTGGTGGACTCAAGCGATCCTCCTGCCTCAGCCTCCTAAGTAGCTGGGATCACAGGTTCATGCCACCAAACCCAGCTAATTTACATATACATACATATTTATTTATTTTTTTGTTTTGAGACAGAGTTTCGCTCTTGTTGCCCAGGCTGGAGTGCAATGGCGCGATCTCGGCTCACTGCAACCTCTGTCTCCTGGGTTAAGCAATTCTCCTGTCTCAGCTTCCCGAGTAGCTGGGATTACAGGCGCATGCCACCACGCCCAGCTAATTTTTGTATTTTTAGTAGAGACAGAGTTTCATCATATTGGTCAGGCTGGTCTTGAATTCCTGACCTCTGGTGATCCGCCCACCTTGGCCTCCCACAGTGCTGGGATTACAGGCGTGAGCCATCGCACCTGGCCTATTTTTATATTTTTTATAGAGATGGGGCTTCACCATCTTGCCCAGGCTGGTTTTCATCTCCTGAGCTCAAGCAATCCAACAGCCTCAGCCTCCCAAAGTGCTGGGATTATACGTGGGAGCCACCACGCCCTGCCTGTATCCGATTCTTAAGTACTAAACTCTGCCCCAAACTGAAGAACGAGGTGAAGAGAGCCCACAAGGATGGAGGAAAGGGGTTGAGGAGGACACCATCATTCACAAGCCTTGAGCATGGAACTATTTGCCCGTTGAAATTGTTACAGCAGCTCTTTCAATAGAAATATAATGCAAGCCACAAATGTAATCTTAAGTTTTCTATTAGTTGCATTTTTAAAAAGTAAACAGAAACAGGTAAAGTTAATTTGAATAATCTATTTCATTTTATTTTATTTTATGTTTTTGAGACGGAATCTCACTCTGTCACCAGGAATGGAGTGAGAGGTGCAATCTTGGCTCACTGCAACCTCCACCTCCTGGGTTCAAGCGATTCCCCTGCCTCAGCCTCCCGAGTAGCTGGGATTACAGGCGCCCGTCACTAAGCCCAACTAATTTTTTGTATTTTTAGTAGAGACGGGGTTTCACCATGTTGGCCAGGCTGGTCTCGAACTCCTGACCTCATGATTCGCCCACCTCAGCCTCCCAAAGTGCTGGGATTACAGTCGTGAGTCACCGTGCCCGGCCAATCTATTTTGTTTAACCCAATATAGTCAACATGTTAGCATTTCAACATGTGAGCTATATAAAAATGTTTACATGCTTGTCGTTTTAACCAAGACTTTGAAATTGGTTATATTTCTGGGACATCTCAATTTGGACTGGTCATGTGTCAGGTGCTCAATAGACACTCGTAGGGAGCCACCATTATGGACAGCACAGTTCGAGAGCCTTTTTTAAAACAAGAAAAACACGGCCGGGCACAGTGTGGTTCACACCTGTAATCCCAACACTTTGGGAGGCCAAGGCAGGTGGATCACTGGAGGTCAGAGTTGGAGACCAGCCTGGCCAAAATGGTGAAACCCCGTCTCTACTAAAAATGCAAAAGTTAGGCAGGCATGGTGGTGGGCGCCTGTAGTCCCAGCTACTCGGAAGGCTGAGGCAGGAGAATCGCTTGGACCCGGGAGGTGGAAGTTGCAGTGAGCCAAGATCGTGCCACTGCACTCCAGCCTGGGTGACAGAGTAATACTCCATCTCAAAAAATAAATAAATAAATAAATAAGAAGGGCACTTATTTCTGTATCCTGAATTTTTTATCTATCTATCTATCTATCTATTTATTTGAGACGGAGTATTGCTCTGTCGCCCAGGCTTTATTTATTTATTTGTTTGTTTGTTTATTTATTTGAGACGGAGTATTGCTCTGTTGGCCAGGCTGGAGTGCAGCGGCGCGATCTCGGCTCACTGCAAGCTCTGCCTCTCGGGTTCACCCCATTCTCCTGCCTCAGCCTCCCGAGTAGCCGGGATTACAGGCGCCCGCCACCACACCCAGCTAATTTCTTTTGTATTTTTAGTAGAGACGGGATTTCACCGTGTTAGCCAGGATGGTCCCGATCTCCTGACCCCGTGATCCGCCTGTCTCGGCCTCCCAAAGTGTTGGGATTTTTATCTCTGAAATAAGAGTAATAATACCTAACTCAAAATTATTGAAAAGACTAAATAAAATGACACATAAAAACACTAGGCCGGCCGGGCGTGATGGCTCATGCCTGTAATCCCAGGAAAAAAAACAAAAACAAAAAAACAAAAAAAAACAAAAAAAAAACCACTAGGCCTTCCTTCGATGGGTATTCATAATTATTATTACTTAGTCAATGGTGATTTTTTAAAAAAAATTTGGTACCCTTTGATTTTAATTTTTATTTTTTTAATTTTTGTCTCCTATGTGATGAGATCCTAATTTTTTAAATGGACAAGAAATATCTTTATCCAAACCGTAAGTCATTTTAAGTATTCATTTCCATTCTCTAAATAACATAATGCACATGACTTAGAAAAATATTTAATGATGTTTATCTTAGCAAGCCCATTTAGACACAGTGTAAGTGGAAAAAAAGTAAGTTCCTGGGAAATCAGGCACATGTTTAAAAACAATATATATAAAGGTTATCCTGAAAACTTTACATGGATTTTTAAAATTATATTATTTTTGTCTAATAAACATAAAATCAGTCACCTTAAATACATTAAATCAGGCTTGAATAACCTTGCTAAGAATTAAGGAAGTCCCTAGATGAGAGTACTTAAAAAGAATACTCAAGTGGATCAGCTAGACGTGGAACCAGGAAAAGGGGGACAGTTTTGTCAATACGTAACCACCACAGGTAAAACATGTGTGATCCAATTATTTTTTACACACCGATTTTCCCATACATACTTCTTTTCCTGAAGGACAGACAAACCAAGTGGAAGGCCAAGGCAAGGCTTTCACATCATATCTGCTATTGGATAGATCATGAATGAGCCATATTACAGTGAGGTTACTGTAATGGCTAAAATGACTAATACAGTTACATTTTCACATTTTCAACTCACAATAAGGTTTTTGTTTTGTGGTTTTTTTTTTTACATTTATCAATAAAACAAGAACAGCTACATTTGTGTTGTAGATGCTGAATTTTTCAAAGAGTATCATCAAAGTCCAATATCAAAAAAATGATCTCTAGGGATCTGAAACTGAAAAGCATGTATTTTTTATATAAAATAATATAGTCTGACAATATAAAACAGGATACCTGGGAAAATGAAATCTATATTCTGAATATTTTAGTCTGTTTTTAGTATCATAACACACTCTGCCTCAAGGTATGTGACTTTTTCACTTGTTTCCACAATGTTTGGAAATTCAAAAAATCACAATTTTAGGGCTAAAATAGATGTTACAGACCCTCTACTTCCAGCCTTACCATCTATTCCCCTAATGAGAACTTATGGGACCAGGCCTGGATCTCACAGCTGATGGCCTAACCAGGCACTAGATAGAGTCTTGTTAGGTCCACTGAGAGCAAACTAGCACCATCTGTCACCTGTAGAATTGCCAAGGTCAGTGACTCATTGGGCTGTCAGGGTAGGTGTGACCTTCCTCCCTCTGCCTCACGCCAAGGTCCAAGTTTCCAACACAGAGTATGACCTCAAATAAACCTACATGTGTAGTGGTTCTCTCTTGTTAACCAAAGAAAGAAAGAAACTCTATTGTTATAGAAAATGTAGTTTGAACTCGTTTATCACTATGCTACATAAGATGGCACCCTTCATACACAAAATATAAATAAATGAATTCTGCCAGGATAAAGCCCATAACACATCTGGACAGTCAGGTGCATAGACCTTGAGCTTGCATATTTGCTAAAGTCATTTCAAATCAAGAAATCCTCTTTTCTTTGGTTTATGACAGCACTAGGCATGTGCTGGGGATGAATTAAATGGTGAAATCTGAAACAAACTAAGCCAATCTGCTAAAGTCCCAAATATGGTAAAATCATACTTATCCATGGTGGCAGGAGTACACTCTCATATGTGAGCAGCCCTCAGAGCAATGCCTAGCACTAGAGGGTACTCACGAAAAGCCTGCCGGGTGAAAAAAAAGTTCCAGATAATTGGAGCTGAGTCACTTATACATATAACATTTTTACCTTTTTATTTTATTTTTTCTGTTTTTAGGGAAATTTTCCAGAAATATACTGAATCTTTATTAATGTTCATAAAAATACCATATATTGAATATTTGATATTTCCAATCAAAATTATAATCACACTGGGCAATAAACATATCACTGCCCTGTGAGCTGCCAGCTCCTACACAAAGCAATAGTAGCCCAGCAGGGTTGTCTGCCTGCTCTCGCAGGTGATCCCAAAGCTGTAAGAGTGCCTGAGTCCCTTTCTTTTTTTTTTTTTTTTTTTTTTTTTGAGACGGAGTGTCGCTCTGTCGCCCAGGCTGGAGTGCAGTGGCCAGATGTCGGCTCACTGCAAGCTCCGCCTCCCGGGTTTGCGCCATTCTCCTGCCTCAGCCTCCCGAGTAGCTGGGACTACAGGGGCCCGCCACCTCGCCCGGCTAGTTTTTTGTATTTGTTAGTAGAGACGGGGTTTCATCGTGTTAGCCAGGATGGTCTCGATCTCCTGACCTCGTGATCCGCCCTTCTCGGCCTCCCAAAGTGCTGGGATTACAGGCTTGAGCCACCGCACCCGGCCTTAGTCCCTTTCTTAACTCCATTCTTTTTTTTTTTTTTTTTTGAGACAGAGTCTCGCTCTGTCGCCCAGGCTGGAGTGCAGTGGCCGGATGTCGGCTCACTGCAAGCTCCGCCTCCCGGGTTCACGCCATTCTCCTGCCTCAGCCTCCCGAGTAGCTGGGACTACAGGCGCCCAACACCATGCCTGGCTAATTTTTTTATATTTTTAGTAGAGACGGGGTTTCGCCGTGTTAACCGGCATGGTCTCGATCTCCTGACCTCGTGATCCACCCGTCTCGGCCTCCCAAAGTCCTGGGGTTACAGGCCTGAGCCACCACGCCCGGCCTTCTTAACTCTATTCTTAATCTTAATCAGATGGGCCTAGAAAACTATGAGACTGAGGCTAATGTGATGTTTTTCAAGCCACTCTTACATGGATTTGCATGAACTTTGGTGCGAAGGCTTTGAGCCATCTGTTTTACATAATAAAATGACTATTACCTCTACTTCAGGATTAGGGTTTCTATAATGATGAACTCACTGGGTCATGGTACAGTGCAAAGTGTCCCTTGGATTTATGCCTCAGCATTTAATTCTTCCCACCTCAGAAAAAATCAGTGGAGTTGGAAAGGTTGACCTCTATAGTCTATTCCATTTTTAAACCTCTAGAATCCAAAAATCAACAGTTCAGGGTACAAATAATGCCAGTATACAAACTCTTCCAGAGAAAAGAGTACGAAGGAAATCATCCCACCACTCATTTTATGGAGCGCTGATAGCAAAACCAGACAAGAGCAGTAAAAGAATGAAAAATCAGACAATTCTATGGGTGAACATAGAAGCAATAATCTAAAAGCAATTTTAATCTAGCAAACCTACTTGAAAACAAACAAACAAACATCAGAACCAAGTGAGATATCTGAGGAGTGCAAGGTTTGCTAAACACCAGAGAAATCATCACATTAAAAAACTGAAGTAGAGGCCAGGTTCAGTGGCTCACACCTGTAATCCCAGGACTTTGGGAAGCCAAGGCAGGAGGACTGCTTGAGCCCAGGAGTTCGAGACCAGCCTAGGCAACAAAGCGAGACTTTGTCTCTACAAAAAAATCAAAAAATTAGCCTGTGGTTCCAGCTACATGGGAGACTGAGGCAGGAGGATCACTTGAGCCCAGGAGTTCAAGGCTGCAGTGAGCCATGTTTATGCCACTGCACTCCAGCCTGGGTGACAGAGAGAGACCCTGTCTCAAAAAACAAAAACTGAAGAAGAAAAAAGGCACATAATCATTTCAGTAGAAGCAGAAAAAAAATAAAAAGTTAACATTAGAAATCTATGAATACAAAGGACTTTCTTAATCTAGAAAAAGCACCTACAAAAATGTAACAAAATGCTTAATGATGAATCAGTAGAAACAACTTCTTTGAAAAAAGTAAAAAATGTAGAATTTAAAATATCACTTAAACTAGCATCCACAAATAAAAAGTATCTAGGAATAAAATGAAAATATATATTCAAGACATCCTCAAACTGATCTACTAATTTAATGCAACTCCAACTACAAACTTGAACGGGGAAACTGAGAAAGAGTAAAAAAGATCAAGGCACTTCTAGAAAATAAATAAAAACAAAAACAAAAGATGGGGTTTGTCTTACCAAAACTACTACAATGCAAGGTATAAAAACTAATGTACTGGCAAACGGGCAGACAAACAGGCAGAAGGGGCAGACTCCACACACCAGAAACCAATGCATGCATTTATGAAACTGATGCATGCTGGCAGCAGCACTGTGAATTAGTGGGAAATGAAGAGATGACTCATTCAATAAACTGTGGTCAAACAATTGCTCATATCTATTTGAGAAAAAATTAAATTGAACCCTATCTCATACAAGACTCAAAAATCAATTACAGATGGGTTAAAAACTCAAATGTGCGAAACTAAAACCTTTCAGAGGATATTTTTATGAACTCAAAATCATAAAGGAGTTTTTTAACTAGACAGAGAAAATATAAACCATAAAGAAAAAGAATGACACCTTTGGCCATATTAAAATTAAAACTTTTCTAAAACTGGGAGAAAATATTTGCAATCCATATCCAACAAAGGATTTCTATCTAGAATATGTAAAGAAGTCTCAAAATTCAATAGTAAAAAGCAACAGTCCAATCAGAAAATGGGCAAATGACAGATATCTCACCAAGAAGGATATACAGATGGTAAAAAAGCATATGAAAAGATATTCAACAACATTAGCCATGGGAAAATGCAAAATAAAACCACAACAAGATATCACTACACACCTACCAGAAAGGCAAATAAAAAATAATAACACCAAATGCTGGTGAGGGTGCAGAGAAATGTTCATAGTAACTTTATTTTTTATTTTTTTTATTTTTTGAGACAGAGTCTCACTCTGCTGCCCAGGCTGGAGTGCAGTGGCCTAATCTCTGCTCACTGCAACCTCCGCCCTCCCAAGTTCAAGCGATTCTCTTGCCTCAGTCTCCCGAGTAGCTGGGATTACAGGCGCCTGCCACTGCGCCTGGCTAATTTTTGTATTTTTCATAGAGTTTCACCATCTTGGCCAGGCTGGGCTTGAACTCCTGACCTCGCGATCCACCCACCTCGGCCTCCCAAAGTGTTGGGATTACAGACGTGAGCCACCACACCCGGCCATCATAGTAACTTTATTCTTAACAGCCACAAACTGGAAACAACCCTGACATCCTTCAATGTGTGAACAGTTAAACTACAGTACATTTATCCCCTGGCATATTACTCAGGCAGAGGGAATAAACTACTGATACATGCAACTTGGATGGATTTTAAGGAAACAGGCTGAGTTTAAAAAAAAAAAAGGCAATCTCAGCCAGGCCTGGTGGCTCATGCCTGTAATCCCAGCACTTTGGGAAGCCGAGGAGGGCAGATCACCTGAGGTCAGGAGTTCAAGACCAGCCTGGCTAACACAGTGAAATCTGTTTCTACTAAAAATACAAAAAATTAGCTGGGCGTGGTGGCACATGCCTGTAGTCCCAGCTACTCGGGAGGCTGAGGCAAGAGAACTGCTTGAACTCGGGAGGCAGAGGTTGCAGTGAGCTGAGATCACACCACTGCACTCCAGCCTGGGTGACAGAGTAAGACTCTGTCTCAAAAAAAAAGGGCAGTCTCGTCGGCCGGGCATGGTGGCTCACACCTGTAATCCCAGCACTTTGGGAAGCCGAGGTGGGTGGATCACGAGGTCAGGAGTTTTAGACCAGCATGGCCAACATGGTGAAACCCCATCTCTACTAAAAATAAAATTAGTTAGGCATCTTAGCGCACACTTGTAATGCCAGCTACTTGGGAGGCTGAGGCAGGAGAATTGCTTGAACCCAGGAGGCAGAGTTTGCAGTGAGCCAAGATCGCACCATTGCACTCCAGCCTGGGCAACAGAGCAAGACTCTGTCTTGGGAAAAAAAAAAAAGGCAATCTCAAAAGGTTGCATATTGTATGATTCCATTTACATAATATTTATGAGATAAAATTATAGAAGTGGGGAAGAGATGAGTGGTTGCCAGAGGGTTATGGATGGGAGAGGAGTGTGTAGCTACAAAGAGGTAGTAGGAGGGAACCTGTGGCAATGGAACCACGGAATATTTCTCTATCTCGATTGTGAAGTTGGTGACATGAACATACACATGTAATAAAATTGTACAAATCCAAAGAAATGCATGTGTAACTGCTTAACTCTAATAAACTATAGTGATTAAACCAGTGTCAATTTTCTAGTTTTCGTATTTGTACTACAGTTACGCAATATATTACCACTGGGGGAAACTGAATGACAGTTTTCAGGACCTCCCTGGACCTTTTTTTGTAACTGCCTGTGAATCTATAATTATTTCAAAATAAAAGCTTAAAAAAATTAAAACGTCTCTTCATCAAAACATATCATAAAGAAATGGGGGGAGAGGCATCATAAACTGGGAGAAAATATTTGTAAGACATTAACCAGCAAAACATAAGTATCCAAGAAAAAGCAATCCAGGCTGGGCGCAGTGGCTCACGCTTGTAATCCCAACACTCTGGGAGGCTGAGGCGGGTGGATCACCTGAGGTCGGGAGTTCGTGACCAGCCTGACCAACATGGAGAAACCCTGTCTCTACTAAAAACACAAAAAAATTAGCCGGGCGTGGTGGCACTTGCCTGTAATCCCAGCTACTCGGGAGGCTGAGACAGGAGAATCGCTTGAACCCAGGAGGTGGAGGTTGAGGTGAGCCAGGATCACGCCATTGCACTCCAGCCTGGGTCACAAGCACGAAACTCCATCTTAAAAAAAAAAAGGAAAAAGAAAAAACAATCCAACAGAAAAATGGGCAGAGGTGGTGCCCAGAGTAAGGTGCCCCTGCCTCCCAACGAAGTCTCCGCAGGTCTGGCAAGGCAGTAGGGGGTGGAAGGAAAGTCTTCTCATCCCTTCCGTTATTCAGGCCTTGACAACCACTGTGCAACATCCAACCATGAGACTTTCATATCCTCTGGGAGCTGAGGGGCATGTCCCTCACTATTCTTTTACAAAACCCAATTAGTTGTGATATCTTAACACAGAAGAACCAATTGCCAGAGAATCTGTGGCGAACACATGTTCTCTTCCCTTACTACATGCACACAGCCTGTTACCTGGGATGGAACAGATGACAGTCATGGATGGGCCCGTCCGCCTCCCATGAGAAGGAAAAATCAAATCACAACACGGTGCTATGGTCTACATGTTGGTATCCCCCCAAATTCACATGTTGGAACCCAGTGCCCAATGTAATAGTATTAACGGTGGGGACTTTGGAAAGTGATAAGTAATGAGGGCTCCATCCTCACGAATGGGACCAGTGCCCTTATTTTAAAAAAGGCTCAAACAAGCTCCCCAGCCTCCCTACCTTATGTGAGTGTACAGCAAGTAGGTGTCATCTTTGAAGCAGAAAGCAAGCCCAGGCCGGGCGCGGTGGCTAACACCTGTAATCCCAACACTTCGGGAGGCCAAGGCGGGCGGATCACGAAGTCAAGGGTTCGAGACCAGCCTGACCAACATGGTGAAACCCCATCTCTACTAAAAATACAAAAAGTAGCTGTAATCCCAGCTACTCAGGAGGCGGAGGCAGGAGAATCGCTTGAACCTGGGAGGCAGAGGTTGCAGTGAGCCAAGATCACGCCATTGCAATCCAGCATGGGTGACAGAGTGAGACTCCATCTCAAAAAAAAAAAAAAAGAAAGAAAGAAAGCCCTCACCAGACAGTGAATCTGCTGGGATCTTGAACGTCCCATTCTCCAGAACTGTGAGCAATAAATTCCTATTGTTTATACATTACTCAGTCTAAGGTATTTTGTCACAGCAGCACAGGCAGACTAAAACACATGGTGATGCCAGGAGGTCCAGACGCCAAAGAAAGGGTTATCCTGAGGACACCCCCGACAACTACGGCCTCTTAAAGTACCTCTAATCTCTATCCTTGTACTTCCCCAACCCCAAACCCAACATTAGAGTTGTCTGAGCATGAGTCCCCTATTCAAAACTCTTCACTGGGATTTCCCACAGCATCACAAGTCCTTTTATCGGTGCTTGTGTTAGTCTGTTCTTGCAATGCTATAAAGAACTACCTGAGACTGGGTAATTTATAAAGAAAAGAGGTTTAATTGGCTTGCAGTTCTGCAGACTCTACAGGAAGCATGGCTGGGAAGGCCTCAGGAGACTTACAATCATGGTGGAAGGCAAAAGGAGGCAGGCATGTCCTACATGACTGGAGCAGGATGAAGAGAGCAAAGAGAGAGGTACTACACACTTTTAAACAACCAGAGCTCGAGAGAACTCACTATCCTGAGAACAGCAAGTGGGAAATCTGCCCCCATAATACAATCACCTTCAACCAGGCCCCTCCTCCAACACTGGCGGTTCAGTTCAACATGAGATTTGGTCAGGAACACAAATCCAAACCATATCAGTGCCCCTGTCCAAACCTCCATCTTATGGCACAGGCAACTTCACACCTGTAATGCCACCACATAACCAACTCCTGGCACGTGTCCTTGAACAGGCAACTCCATTTCTCTCTGCCTTCACCCATGCATGCTGCACTTGGAATGTCCTCTCCTAAGGCAAGTTGAGTTATCCTCTGAGACCCAACTCGGATGCCACCTTGGAGCCTTCTATGAACCAAGTGAATTCCTCCTTCTCTGGGACACATTTGAACCACCTCTACTCTCACGCCTAGCCCACTGAATTACACCTAAATCCGGTCCTCTCCCTGACTATAAGATTCCCAAGGACAGGGTCCATTCATCTCCTCTTTAATACTTGGGGTGTGGTACAGTTATACATTAAAACTTTGCTGACTTGGGTCCACTGAAGTTACTAAATCAGACTGTGGTTTTTTGTTTTTGTTTTAGATTTATACCTATTTATCCAATGTATCTTTACTGTCCCCAAATTCCAAATTCCACAGTAAGCATTCCAAAAAAGAGGTCAAGCACTCTGGACCTATTTCACCAAATAAATAACACTTCAGTTATATATATCGTACAGCCAAAGCTGAGAGCTGTAATTCATATAAACACATACCCAGAAGATCTTAGTGTTTCATACTGAAAATAATGGGCAACAGATTAGAGGTATGGTTGAAGTTTATACCACAAAGATGATGTTTTCGGTGCATAAAATTCTTTGTCTTTAAAATACTGGCATTTTAACGTTCATTTAAATGAAAAATATATTATTAGCTTCTATGTTAATTAAGTTTTAAATCAGGAACATCCTGAGGCTTTTCTAAATTTTTTTTAACTGATCATTAAAAAGCAAATGTGCACACACACACAAAAAGCAACAATGCATCTTAAATGATTATTTTCCTAGGCCCTCAAAGTTGCTTTCAGGAGGATGCAGCAAGCTCAGTGCGCAGGTTTACAGAATAAATGCCTTTGCTACCAGAGCTGGAAATTTAAGTCTAAATTCAGTGGCATTTTTATTTTGTTGCCTGTTTTTAAGAAGTGTAGGACAACCCAAAAAGATCGATTTTCCAAATATCTTAAAGTATATAATTTACGTAAGTATGCTGAGAAGTTAGAGTATATTATAACTTAAAAATGATGCCTCATCTTCTGTTGTGCATTCTTGAGTCCACCCTCTGAGGCCTGAAAACAAGCATTCTTTCACAATGAGGAGACTTTGATAGGGTATGACCCCACCAAAAATATGATTACATGTGTGTTTTTAGTGGAGCGAGAAAGATCCTAAGAGTCTTAAAAAATTAATTTGGGGAGGGAATGGAAGTAGATTAAACAGTATCACAAGATTGTCCTGTCATTTAAATACAAAGCAGAGATAAACTCTAATAAAGAAAGTCAATGACCTTCTAGATTATTCTGTGGGAAAATCTAAGGCACTCTGAAATTCACATTTGTCTTCTTTCTAGTGATTGCTGGCCTATGTCACAAGCAACTGCTCTCATTAAATAGACCAGAAATTAACTTTAGGCTTCTAATCTCCAGATTTCAAATTTTATCTAGGAAATTATTATGTTTCTTTCTATCATCTTAAAGAACTTTCATTAGTTATGGGAACAGAAACAGAAAACAGCAAAGGCCCTAGAACTTCTGAAGTTGCAGCTATAATTCAAGAATGAGAAATCATTTCACTGTTGTCCTCTCCCAACACATGCACCAATCTTATCACCAAAACAACCAGTATCAAGGAATGAATCACAAACTTAACAAAAGACGGAGGAAAAACGACAAATGAGCGAAGGCTTCACTGGTGACCACTCAGATAAAGTCTGAAAGGCAACTTCAGTGCAAAAAAGAATCAGCTTTTGTTATTATTCAGATGGTAATTCTGAATGCCAGTTTACTTATTAAAAAAAAAAACAAAACACTTCAGCTTCAACAATGGAAAGAGGATAATGCAAGTAACAAAAAAATTAGAACTTAAAAATCCTTTGTCACTAAATGTAAGTCAAACATTGATACTCTACCAAGAATAATTCCATGGAACAGTCCTTTTAGTTACTCTATACTCTCAACCTAGTCAGCTGACCCATGACCTGAGCCTCCCCTTCCTGCTGTGCCCACAGAAAATACCCACCAGCCACCACATGGGATGCTTTACTAATAGGCAAAATCTAGTAGGTTTTCATTGTTGTTGTTGTTGTTGTTGTTGTTGTTTTGAGACAGGGTCTTGGTCTGTCGCCCAGGCTGAAGTACAGTGGCGTGATCACAGTTCACTGAAACCTCAACCTACCCAGGCTCAAATCATCCTCCTGCCTCAGCCTCCCGAGTAGCTGGGACTACAGGTGTAAGCCACCATGCCCGGTTAATTTTTGTATTTTTTGTAGAGATGAGGTTTTGCCATATTGCCCAGGCTGTTCTCTAAGTCTTGAGCTCAAGCACTCCACTCGCCTCAGACTCTCAAAGTGCTAGGATTACAGGTGTGACCCCGCTGTGTCCAGCCTGAATCTAGTTTTTATTTAATAGCTAGTCAGAAACAGACATAGGCACCCACACGTGGTACATGTCCTTAGGTTCTTGTAAAACTCATCCCTTCAAACTCTGACTTTGTATGACCTGAGGCAGGCTATTCAACTCCTTTAATTCTCTGGTTTTCTTACCTCTGAAATGGGATAATAACAACAGTTTCTATTTCATGGCTCCTGTAAGGATTACATGAGATCAGATATATAATTATGGAGCCTGGTGCCTGATACACAGTGGGTGCTCAGTCTGTTAAACAGAATCATTTTAACAAGAGTACAAGCAAACAGCACATGATCAATCCACTTTGTAACCCAAGAACTCTGAAAACTAATGTTTTCCAGTCACCTTTACATAGAAAAAAAAGTTCTGATAATCATTAATGAAATAGTTTTACAATCTAATCACTTCAAAGCAAAAACTGTTATGATGGAGAACAGATCACTGGTTGCCAAAGTGAAGGGGTAAGGAGCACTACAACGGGGTGGCAGAAGGGAAGTTGGGGAGGAAGGAGCCGATGGAACTGTCCCATGTGCTGATTTCGATAGTGGTTACAAAACTCAATGCACTGATTAAAACTCTGAAAACTACATACCCAAGAATAATTTTATTTTACATAAATTAAAAATAATTTGTATTTATTTTTTAGTTTCTAGGTTTTTCTTGAGACAAAGTCTTGCTCTGTCACCCAGGCTGAAGTGCAGTTGCACTATCTTGGCTCCCTGCAACCTCTGCCTCGTGAGTTCAAGCGACTCTCCCACCTCAGCCTCCCAAGTAGCTGGGATTACAGGTGTGCACCACCATGCCCAGCTAATTTTTGTATTTTTAGTAGAGACGGTTTCACCATGCTGGCCAGGCTGGTCTCAAACTCCTGACCGCAAGTGATCTGCCCGCCTCAGCCTCCCAAAGTGCTAGAATTACAGGCGTGAGCCACCGCACTGGGCCCAGAATAATTTTTAAATGCAAAAAAAAAAAAAAAAAAATCCAATCTTTTCTAAGTAGACGATAAATCAACAGTGACACAAATGAATTTCTATGTCCAAGATATTGTAACAGCCATATTGTATATATTATCCTATAATTAACATCAGTCAAATCCAATTTTAAACCACCTCTGATTAATTCAAGCACAAAACGTCAATACTAAAATAAATACAAGTAACTGCTTTTACATAATAGAAGCAAAAAGACTTTAGAAATACACTTACATCACTCAAAATGTAAGTGGTACTCCCCGTTTCCCTGACAAAGGGGAGTTTTATAACATTATAGGGTTGGCTTTATAGCTCTCTACTTTGCTACCTAATAAGTAGGTTTCTTCATGTGCATGAATTATTGTCCTCAATCTCTAAAAAGTAGACTCGAGGTTTAATACAGCTTAAAATGATTAGACATGTACATGTCAAGAACTAACAATACACTTAAAAGTCAATGCACACATTTTGCATTTTTAAAAAGCCGTGTTTCATTCACAAAACATTAATTCATAAACTACGTAACAGCAAAAGTGAAGTTTTAATACAAACATGCTTTACAACTATCACCTCTTGGTTTCGCTGTACACAGAAGGCTTCATTACCAAATAATTAAACTTCTAAAAAAATTGTCAGGCCAGGCCCCTGGCTCATACTTGTAATCCCAGCACTTTCACAGGCCAAGGTAGGAGGATTGCCTGAGTCCAGGAGTTTGAGGCAGGTCTGGGTAACATGGCAAAAACTCATCTCTAGTAAAGATACAAAAAATTAGCCAGGCACAGTGGGGCACACTTGTAGTCCCAGCTACTCAGGAGGCTGAGGCACGAGAATCACCTGAACTCAGGAGGCTGAGGTACAAGAATCAGCTGAACCTAGGAGGTGGAGGCGGCAGCAAGCTGAGATCACACCACTGCCCTCCAGCCTGAGAGTGGGACCCAGTCTCAAAAAAGTGAAAAAAGAAAAAAAAATTTTTAATTAAAATAAGCTAGAGAAGAACAAAGCAATGTGAGAATGAGTATTATAAAAATAAGAACAAACCAAATGTCCATCAATTGGTGAATGTGTAAACAAATTATTATATATCTACACAATGGAATACCACTCAGTAATTAAAAAGGAATAAACTATTGAAACTCCCAACAACAAAGATGATTCTCAAAATAATTATGATGGCCAGGCATGGTGTGGCTCATGCCTGTAATACCAGCGCTTTGGGAGGCTGAGACAGGAGGATCGCTTGAGACCAGGAGTTCAAGAGCAGCCTGTATAACACAGCAAGATCCTCTCTAAAACAAAATAAAAATTAAAAAAAAAAAAGATGATGATGATGATGAAAAAAGCCAGACTAACCCCTACCCCCTAAAAAGCACATACTCCAAGACTGCAGTTAGATAAAAACCTAGGAAATGCGGTCGGGCATGGTGGCTCACTCCTGTAATCCCAGCACTTTGGGAGGCCAAGGTAGGCAGATCATTTGAGGTCAGGAGTTCGAGACCAGCCTGACCAACATGGTGAAACCCCATCTCTACTAAAAATACAAAGAAAAATTAGCCGGGCGTGGTGGAGGGTGCCTGTAATCCCAGTTACTTGGGAGGCTGAGGCAGGAGAATAGCTTGAACTCAGGAGGCAGAGGTTGCAGTGAGCCAAGATCGCACCATTGCGTTCTAGCCTGGGTGACAGAGGGAGACTTCATCTCAAAAAAAAAAAAAAAAACCACCTAGGAAATGTAATGCAAACTTATCTACAGTGATAGATCAGAGGTTTTCTGGAAGAGGAGTGGCTGGAGGGATGACAAAGGGGCAAGAGGAAACTCTTTGGGGTGATGGATACCTTCATTATCTTGTTGAGGCGATGGTTTCACTGGCATAAACATATCAAATTGTACACTTCAATATGTGCATTAACTGTATAACAATTATACCTCAATAAAGCTGTTTAAAAAATACAGAAAAAAAAATCCTCTTCCTGGCCTGGTATATTGTGTTTAGATCACCCTCTTTTCCAAACAAGCTCATATCCTGAAAAGTCACAGAACTGTAATACCTTTCCCCTGGTGATTTGCATGCATAAACAAAACCTTAAAACCCAGAAATTTAATTATAATAAAATTTAACAATAGTTAATTAATATTTACATGGCTGTGACTATGTGCTAGACACTATTACAAGCATTTTTCTTATATTATCTAACGCTCACATCAACCCTATTTTACAGATGAGGAAACTGAGGTAATGAAGGGATAAGTTATCTGATCAAGGTCGCAAAGCTGATAAACAGAGGAGCTAGAATTTGAACCCAGGGAGTCTAGCCCTAGAGTTAATCTCCTAACCCATCACGCTCTACTGCCACACACAATATAAGGGATGTTAACACAAGAAGCAACGAATATTGCACTTGTAAAATACTTTTCTTTCTCACACTCACAGAATATAAATATTCACTACAATTGGCAACACCACATGAAACTAAATAAAAAACAACAGTGGCCTTATTTTCTTTTCCCAATTAATAGATGGAGGGAGAAGCAGAAAGGCTGGACAACTTTCTTAGGACACAAAGCAAATAATTGGCAAGTTGACCAGTTACTGGGAAGCTGGTTCCTTACATTCTTAATCCAATTCTTTTCATGGTTTTCAAAATCCCGATTACTTTAAGTAACATCAGAAGGGAGAGAAAATCGAACATAACAACAAAAAACGTAAAAGTTGTTTCTGTTTTCTCATACTCCTTACTGACTCCTTAATTTCATCCAGAGGGTCTCAATCTCTGCAGATACAGGTCTGGAGTCTGTTTTTAGAGCTCCCAGGTGAATGTTATGTGCAGCCAAGGTCGAGAACTCTTGATTTAGATTTCTCATTACAGAAAGACAGAGGGCGGCTGGGTGCGGTCGCTAATACCCGCTATCCTGCACTTTGACAGGCGGAGGCAGAAGGATGGCTTGAGCCCAGGAGTTGGAGGTTACAGTGAGCTATGATCCCGCCACTGCACTTCAGCCTGGGCAACAGGGTTATACCCTGTCTCAAAAAATAAAAACATATATGAAATAAAACAAAATGGGAAGACAGAAGAAAGCAAGGTGCCACAAAAAGCTTTAGTAAACCAAGGCCCAATGTTTTCCAAGTCAGTATTGAACTGCTGTCCACATGCAAACGTTTGAGTTCGACTTTTAATAAATTAAAAGCACATATGCATACAAGATATGAGAAAGCAAGAAGCACAGTAAACAACTTTTTTGAAAAAACACAAGCCAGTGGTAAATTGGATGTTAAGACTTACAGAGAAAACCCTACATTTCAGATGTTATGTCATAACAGAAGTTACATAAAAGTATATTGGGATGACAGAATCTCTTTTCAACTTTTTGGAATGCTAAATTGATGCCCAAACATCAAGTTAATGAACTAAAAGCACAGAAAAACCTGTCAAACCACTGCATTTAGAACATGGAATAAATTGATAATACACTGTGAATCTAGTTAAGAAGCACGGGTTGAAGAAAGAATGGGCCAGGCCGGCCGCGGTATCTCACGCCTGTAATCCCAGGACTTTGGAGGTCGAGGCGGGTGGATCACCTGAGGTCAGCAGTTCGAGACCAGCCAGGCAAACATAGCGAAACTTTGTCTCTACTAAAAATACAAAAATTAGCCGGGAGTGATGGCGGCGCGCGCCTGTAATCCCAGTTACTGGGGACGCTGAGGCAGGAGAATTGCTTGAACCTGGCGGGGGGAGGGGGTTAGATGGCAGTGAGCCAAGATCGCACCACTGCACTCCAACCCGGGCAACAGAACGAGATTCCATCTAAGGGAAACAAACAAAAAAAAAGAAAACAAAAAGAAAGAAAGGGCTGTATCTTTAGCCCATGCCCTGAATCAATGTTCCTTGAACTTTAAGGTGCCCTTCTTGAGGAAGATTCTGATTCAGCAGCTCTGGAGTGAGGCATGAAGTGTAATTCTAACAAGCTCCCAGAGGATGCTGCTGCTGCTGCTAGGTGGACCAAACTTTAAACAACAAGGCCCTAAGTAACTGGAATATTGGTTGTAACACTAGCCAACTGGCTTACAAATATCGGTATGTCTAGGATCCAAGAAGTGTCAATACCATTAATTCCTACTCCCGGCCAAAAAAAATTAAAAACTAAAACTCAAAAACAGGGTTCAGGGGAAGGAGAAAGCAAATACTTGTCTAGCAGTGCTAAGAACCATAAAATACTGTTATTTGTCTCAACCTAGTAGATGTCAAGGTGATAAAGTGTAGGCTCCATGAGTTAATGGATTTTTTTAGTTAACTGCTGAATCCTTATGGCCTAGCACAAACTAGGTACTCAAGAAATGCACTGAATAAATGAATGAATGGGAAGTATATACAAACGCAATCTGTATTTACGTCACATCCCCAAAAATGTCTGGGAAGGGGGAGGTATTTGTACTTCTGGATGCCGGTAGCCATGATTTGATACAAATACCTGGCCCATCTACTGCATTCCCTTTCTCCGAAGATAAAGTTAACTTTCCTGAATAGTATTTCCACCTTAAAGCCCATGCTCATGGCACCCTGATGTTTAGCAACTTTTTGGCTTTTTGAAAACAATGAAGAAAGGTGGAAGTAGAGGGAGAAGGATTCGGAAAAGTCTCAAAAACTCAAAGCAAAAAACCAGGAGGGAGGAGATGGGCAGACAGTTCAGTTCACTTGAAGGAACATCTGAGGTTGTCAGAGGTCCATGTGCTTACCTATGATGGTGGCGGGGTTTGGGCTCGGGCTTTTATATGTTTTGTTACTGTCCAGGGTCACTGGTGGAGTAGTACCTGGCTGTGGGAACTCGGACTACACAGGTAGCCGGCGCTGCAGCCAACCTTCAGAAGCTTACAGGAAGCACTTTCGCGCCTACTTCCTACTTCCCAGGGTCTTCGCGCGCTTTTGTGAACTCAGCCGCCGCCCAAACACAAGATGATCTGGGCAGCTTCGCTGTTGGATTGAGGCCACCGCCAGGATTTAAGATGGCAGCGAAACACTTCGATGGCCCGTGGAATCTGCCCAAAAGAAAAATGGCCTCTGTTCAGAATATCGCGGCTTTCAAAGTGGGCCCAAAACAAAAATGGCGCCGGACGCAGGCTATTTAAAGGCTGGGACCCCAATGACTATGATTAGCAAGTAACGAATCACGGTAACTCACAGTGCTAGCAGTTGAACTGATCGAGAGAAAAAAACCGCTTTTCTGTGGTATGTCTTCTTAACATTGGAAAATGACTAGTTCAAGAATGAAACATATATTCGGTGCGAAAGATTATGGGAAAAGAAAGATAGCTTTCACAGTGCCGGATAAACTTTAATGAAAATAGCCATGTTTGAACATAATTTCCTCGATTTTTTTTTTAATGTTAAAAGAGAATAAAAGGTTTGTCCTGGAACTCAGAAGCAGGATGGGGAAATAACGGATGAATTATCTAATCTATGAAGAGTACCGAGCTGTGAAAGTCCTCGCTTCCGGGTCAGCCCTCAAGAAGAACTGAGGGCGGATGCTTTAGTAGAAGGCAACTAGCTCTCACGGCGCATGTCCGTTCTCCAAACCCGATCCCCGAAGTTACTGGAGGGTAACTCCTGATTTTCCAGACAACCGCACAGAGAGGCGGGATACTGGCGCTGAGCCAAAAATCCAAGCGTTTTGTGATTGGTCATGTCAGGCCAGAGAGCAGAGGGCAGTGGACTACTTCTTTCATTCATTCAATAAATCATTCCTAAGCGCTCACCAGAAGGCAGAAGCTGTACCGTTTTGATATGTTATTTAAATTGTATGCGTTCTTTAAAATTTCATTTTCAACAATTTGCTCGAATATACACTGAATAAACTTCGCTCCCCGTTTTTTTCCGGTGACGGCCGCAGTTGACTGGAGCTTCATGGAAAACCCGGAGAAGCGGAGTGCGGGCGGCCCGGCGCCGACCGCAGAGCTGCGCGTGCTCCGTGCCCCCGCGCTACGCGAAGGTTGCCGGGATCCGCGGCAGTAGCGGCGGCTTGAGGTCTGTCTCTGGGGCCTGCTGGCGGCGGCCTGGGGCGGCGCGGCGGCTGGTGGGCAGGTGAGAGCGCTGGAACTTTAGGTGGAAAAGCCCGCTTTCTGACCGGCCGAAGAGAGGGGAAGGGGCTTGTAGGCGCCTCCCTCTCCACCCCCAAAGGTCGCCGGTGTCCTCACTGAAGGATATTTGAGGGCGGGGACAAGGAGGAGGCTGGCTCTCTGTAGGAGGCGAAAGACCGACCTCTGAAATAGCTGCCGATGGTAAATGTTGCGGTAGGCACGGATGCGGGCGGCGAGGAGGTCTTCTACACCGGACCTGTGACTTCCCGTCCCGTCTCTCGCTGGGAGGAGCCCCGTGTGCCCCCCCGTGACTGTCTGGAGGGTGCACGGTGTACCCCAGGCTGTCGGGAGGTGGGGACGGCGTTCCGACGGCGTCAGAGCCGTTGTGCAGCATGGCCCTGCCAGCTGCGTGAAAACAGCCGCGGGGCTTGCAGGGCTGTGGATCTTGTAGGGATGACCCTCTAAGGTCATGCTCATCTTCCTCCCAGATGATACTCAAATCCTGTTTCAGAGACTCTCAATATCACGGTTTCATTCATTCATTAACATCGTCAATTTATCCATGAACAGATATACACGTGTCTACAGCACTGCCGAGTTAGTAGATACAGCAGTGACCAAGATGGACGTGCAGGGTCCTGACTCCTTGTTCTAGTTATGGGGGATAAACAATACTCTCCCAATCCATGAGTTCCGCATCTGTGAATTCAACGAACTGCGGATAGAAAATATTCTGGGTCGGGATAGAAAATATTCTGGGTCGGCGGGGTTTGGTGACTCACGCCTGTAATCCCAGCACTTTAGGAGCCCGAGGCGGGCGGATCACTGGAGTCAGGAGTTTGAGGCCAGCCAGGCCAACGTGGGCGAAACCCGGTCTCTGCTAAAAGTACAGAAAAATGAACCGGGCGCAGAGGAGCGTGCCTGTAATCCCAGCTACTTGGGAGGCTGAGGCAGGAGAATCGCTTGAGCCCTGGAGGCGGAGATTGCAGAAAGCCAAGATCGTGCCACTGCACTCCAGATTGGGCGACAGAGACTCTATTTTAAAAAATAAACAAAAATATTCTGGGGGAAAAAATGATGGTTACATCTGTACTGAACACGTGCAGACCTTTTTTCTTGTCATTCCCTAAACACTGCAGTGTAACAACTACTTAAATAGCATTTAACATTGTATTAGGTATTATAAGTACTCTAGAGATGATTCAAGGTACATGGAAGGATTTGGTAAGTTGTATACAAATACTACACTTTTTTTTTTTTTTGACAGAGTCTCGCCCTGTTGCCCAGGCTGGAGTGCGGTGGCTGATCTCCGCTCACTCTGCAACCTCTGCCGCCCACCGAATTCAAGCAATTCTCCCTTCCTCAGCCTCCCGAGTAGTTTGGGATTACAGGCACCCGCCACCGCACCTGGCTAATTTTTGTATTTTTTAGCAGAGATAGCGTTTCGCCATGTTGGCCAGACTCGTCTTGAACTCTTGACCCTAGGTGATCCACCTGCCTCGGCCTCCCAAAGTGCTAGGATTACAGGCGTGACCCACGGCATCTGGCCTAATAAACAATTTTTAAATCAGGGACCTAAGCATCTGGATTTAGGTATCCATCATGGGTCCTGGATGCAGTCCCCCAGATGCTGAGAGGTGATTGTACCTTGATATTGAACAAGATGTTTCTAGATTGTCCTAGGTTGGGTTTCCTGAGAATCAGACTCTGAGGAGATCTGGAGGCAGGACATTTACTAGAGAAGACGTTTTGGATGATTACCAAGGAAGAAAGGAAGCAGGATTGGGCAGATAGAAAAAGTTAGGCTGCAGTGAAGTCTCAAGGATGTTCTCCACCAATCCCACAGGAACTCTAGTGCTGGGCTGGGCCTTCACAGTTAAAGGGAAGGGCCAGGCCTTTATACCCCTTGACTGATCTGTCGTTGGATGTCTGTTGCCCTGGAAAGGGCCTAACTTCAACTCTCTTCAGCCAAATCAATCATGGACAGAGGCTGGCCCTTGAGGTCTGTCTCAGCACTTCCAGGATCTGGGGAAATAAGCCTTTCATTCCTTAGAGGGGTCAGGGTGGCACATCACAGCATTCACCACAAAGGTAGGGCTTTGAAGGAAACACATGTGCTAGAGAATAATGGGGAGGGAGAGGGAAAACAGGTTGAGTGCTCAGAGAAAGGCTCTCTGAGTAGGTGACATCTGAACTAAGCTGAAGCAGAATAAGCCATCCTCTGTGGAACAAAGGGAGCAAGATTCTCTACTTTTCTGCTGTGCACTAGGAATATAGCAGAGAAGACAAGTGGCTGCTACCTTCTGTTACAGTGGGTGGCAGTGACTAGTTTTTCTACATCTTGACTCCCTGCAGTAACTAAAGATGGAGTAAGTAAAAATGGATTGAGACTAATTCAGAGGAGGATAGAGGAAAAATGAGAACTACAATTTTGAAAAATGAGTCAACTTGGTAAAGACTTGATCTATACAGTTTTTTGGGGGGAGTTTGGTTTGGTTTTTTGATCCTATACAGCATTGAACTATGTTTTATTAAGATTGTCCCATTTTCTTCTCAAACCTGTATTCTCCTTGAGGACAAGAATCATGCCTTACTCTTCTCGGTAGTTCCCCCCTGAGCCTAAAAGTCTTGCTAGCATAATAGACACTACGTGAGCATTTGGATAGAATTAATCTCATACATATTTGAAGTGAAAATTGCTAATCCCTAAATGATGTGAACGTAGGATACATGACTGTGTTTGGATTTGTCTTTACAATATTTCCTCGCCTTATAAGTTAGAACCCAATTTTAGTCAAAATATTCGATGATAATATGTAATTGCTTCGATCAAGCAGGAACCTCCAGGGGTGCCTATTTTTATATATGATTTGTATAAGATAATATACTCCCGATAAAAGTAATGGCTGCCGTGTACTGAGCACTTCCCACATGCTAGGCACTGCACTAAGCTGTGAATGTATATCGTTGTCTTCATAATGTGGCCCCCTGTTTCAGATCATGATATTGAGGCAGTAGAGAAGTAATTTGTCCAAGACCATAACTAATTTGTGATGGGAGTTAGAATTTGATTCTCACCATTACTCAATGCTTTTGCTGTTGAGTGACCAACAACATGTCTGAAAACGTAGACCAAGTTTCAGTCATCATAAGATTCTCACATTTGATCACTTTGCTGCCCTATTAACTGTTATTAGAGAAATAAACCTGAAATTATTCACCCTGTCTTTGCTGCTTTGCTCTGTATCAGTTTTCTGACTTTCTTCATAGCTTTCCTGGCTCTGACTTTAGAAGCTTGACTATTATCTGTCCTGTAATATGCTAGAATCTGATTACCAGATTCACTCTACCCTAGTCAAACCCCAAAGACCTCAGAACCTCTCTCGAGACTCTGGGTATTTTTATTCATAACTAATGAACTGAAACTGCCCAAAGAAGCAGGCCCTGCTTTATGGGGACCGCTTCCCTTAGTTTGGGCATTAATTCTAATCCTCTCCTGTTCTTGCTATACTACAGGTTAATTCCAGTAATGTTTTTTTCGTTTTGACATAATCAAAATAATAATAATATCTAACAATTACTGAGCCCAGACTAAGTGCCAAGTATTGTGATAACTGCACAGCAAGCTTGTGATATGGACGATTTTATTCACATTGTACACATGATGGAACTGAAGCATAGTGAGATTAAGTGACTCATCCAAGGCCACACAGCCAGTTGTAAAGTGGTAAGTAAAGATTCAAAGCCAGGAAAGCCAGGTAGTATGAGTCCACAGCTCATCCCTTAGTCACTGCATGACAATGCATTCTTAAAAATGATTTAAAGTGCTTGACTTTCTGAAAACTGGTACGCAGAATCTAGATCCTAGTGGATTTTTCTTTCTGCTGTACTAAGAAATTTAGATTTCACTCTAGTCAAAAATGTCACTAAAGGCTTCTAAGCAAAGCAAGAATACAACCAGATTTGGTTTTTTTGGTTTTTGTTTTTTTGTTTTTTTTTTTTTTTTGCAAGATGGCTATATTAAAAGTGTAGAGAATGGATTAGTGGAGGTAGATTGGAACAGTGGGTCTCAAACTTTAGCTTCGGAATTACCTAAAGAATTAATTAAAACACAGATTACTGGACCCCACCCTAGAGTTTCTGACTCAGTAGGTCAGGGGCAGCTTGGTAATTTGCATTTCTAATAAATTCCCAGGTGATGCGAATGGCACTGTTGAGAGGACCACACTTTGAGAACCACTGGAATCCAAGCAAGGAGGGCATGTGAGAGGGCATAAGGGTCTGGACTGTGACCCTAGGGAGGAGAGATTATGTAAAGAAACACTCATATCAAATGGCAGGATGTGCTGAGTGAGTTGAGGAGGAGCATGAGGAAAAGGGCAGAGTCCACTATATCCAGATTTCTGAATTGAATGGCTTAGTAGATAATGCTTTTTGTTAACGAAACAGGAAATCCAGGTGGAACAGCGGTTTGGGAGGGAAAGAGGACTTGTTTTTATATGAGATGAATTGAGACTATTTGTGGGGACGGTTAGTTCAAAGGTGAACAGTAGCAGTTTATTATGTGGGTCTAAGCTGGAGATGAACGTGTGAGAGCCAGAGTGGATGCATGATCACAGAAGTTTGGGGATTGAATGAGACCGCCCAGGAAACAAAGACTACCAAAGACAGATCTTTGATGAGGATGAATAGGTGGATGGAAACCAGCAGGCTATTAAAGGAGACTAAGAAGGAGCAGTATAGAGTCCTGAGTACTTAGGAGTCTCAACAACACATCAAAAGGCTACAGAGAGATTATGTAAGGGGAAGGATTGGTGATCTTTATGGTCAGAACACTTTCCGTGGAGAATGAAACAAAAGCAGTTTGCTTCGGTTTGAAGATGGAATGGGAAGTGACTCTAGGAAAAGATGCATTATTTGAAAGGAAAGAGATTGTATAGTACTGGGAAGGAAAACTGGTAAAGGGCAGTCGCCTTAGGGAATTTGTTTTTGACTCTTTTCAGTGGAGAAAAATAGTCATAGTTATGCAAAGGAGAAAGGCCCTTAAGAGTGGAAGGTTGGAGGTAGACGAGAGGGGATAATGAAGTTAGAACCCCGAAGACACAGTAGAAAGTGGGACTGGAAGATAGGTAGTAGGAATACCAGTTCTTCTGACAGCAGGCAAGGAGATTTATTTATTAATTTATTCATTCATTCAGACAGAGTCTTGCTCTGTCACCTGGGCTGGAGTGTAATGGCACGATCTCAACTCACTGTAACCTCTGCCTCCTGGGTTCAAGCGATTCTCCTGTCTCAGCCTCCCAAGTAACTGGGATTACAGGTGCACGCCACCACATCCAGCTAATTTTTCATATTTTTAGTAGAAATGGGGTTTCACCGTCTTGGCCAAAGTGGTCTCAAAATTCTGACCTCAAGTGACCCACCTTCCTCAGCCTCCCCAAGTGCTGGAATTAGAGGCATGAGCCACCGCGCCCAGCTGGAAAGAGATTTAGTTGAGAGCTAAGGTGCATAGGTTTTTATATATGGGGACAGCAAGTTAGAGGTGTTCCTACCTAAATAGCCATAATGTCCTCTGGCCAATAGATTATCTGCAGAAATGAAGGTGGAGCATACAATTAAAATCTTGAAAATGATGAAGGGTAGAAATGGGCTCTTTAGGGATTCAGAACATACCAGGAACACATAAAGTGTTTGCTGTAGCACTAAGGGCCGGATCATCTAGGTATTTCATCTGGAACAATCTGGCTATCTGCATGATACCTACTCCCGTCTCCTCCACCAGTCAATCACCAGCATCAAATAGCAGCCAGGGTGTAAAAACAGTGAAAGGGGATAGGATTCTTAGACAACTCTTATAAACTACTACAACCATTCTGATAAACCACAGCTTGCCGGTAAGCTAGTTTTCACTTCTCATTAGTTGTTAATCACTTCCTTAGTATTTGAGGCTGCCTACAATTAGTGAAACCCCCATATGAGACTTATGATGCTTTCAGTATATTTTTTATTTACAAATACACTAAATTCACAGCAATGGACAGGGGGAAATAGCAAAAGACATAAGATACTTATGCATACCTGTTTCGGCCTTCTGACTGCATCTTCACTCCCGATTCTGGCTGTGCTGTCAGCAGCCTGGCTCTTGGATATAGGTCAAGCTGACCTTGAGTGGTTTGGTGGGGAAGGTGGTAGGATTTACAAAATGGAAACTTTGGAACTCAGTTATGATCCATGAGTTCATTACGAATTGACAGTATTGTTTTTGGGGTGTGTGTTTTTACAAGACTGGAGAAGTCCAGCAAAATGAGTATTATTTTAGGTGATATAGTTGGAAAAGAAAAAGGAAAACGATTGTTCTGTTTACCATGTCAGTTCATTGCATAGGCACAGTTGAAGACCACGTGCAGTCTTTTGTATTGTGTACACCCAAAAAATGCCACAATTCAAACTGCTGTATTAAAAATTGAGGATAAAAATAACTTTTTAATGTTGGTGATGAGAATTCAGAAATGAAGAATTCATAAATACCTAAAGCCAGCATTGTCATTGTAAAAGAAAAGGCATAGTACAATTCCAGTAAACTTCATAAAGTTTCATAATCACAAGAGCTGGGTTAATTGGTTTTTAATATTCTATCTAGTGTTCTCCTCATGATTCAGTTACATTCAGTGGAAGTTTTTAAACATTACAATTTTTTCAAATACTTTAATCAGTACAGCAATTAAGACCAAAAAGAATACATTTTACACTGTGTCCAGAAGACCAGCAGATGGCGCCCAGCAAGCCTGATAGACAAAATGAGAACCTTTGATGTAGCATTCCCAGCATCCAGGTTGTTTTAGGCCTCATTTTGCAGGAAGCAATACAAAAACTTGATGGCTTTAACCAATACTGTGCTAGATAGAATAATCTGATAGCTAGATCCAGCTGTTTGGGAAGTTCTAGGAAGCTTGCTTTCCTTTTTGCCCTTAACCTTACTATGTGTTGTGTGTGTGTGTGTGTGTGTGTGTGTGTGTCAGTGTTTACTTGGCCTTTGGGAAGTTCTAGGAAGCTTGCTTGCCTTTTTGCCCTTAACCTTACTATGTGGTTGTGTGTGTGTGTGTGTGTGTGTGTGTGTGTGTGTGTCAGTGTTTACTTGGCCTTTAAGCTACTCTAAAAGATTACAGTATTTGTAATGAGGTAGAAGTATAGCAAGCTTCTCCCTCTTGTGTTCATTAATCTCTTGCTGTCATTCTATACTGAGAACTAAATTAAAGAAAACTTAACTAGCCCAGCTAATCTCAACCGTTAGTAGGTCATGGATGTGTTTTTGGAGGGTATAGACTCTTTTGCCCTCTAGTTTTTTTTCTTTTTCTTACCTCCAGAACTGTAAGATGCCCTCTAATTTCGGACACGTGAAATGACAGCTGTTAACCTTTTATATATACCTGACATGAAAATCAGCCAAGGACATGCCAGGGGGCACGCATGGCTCATGCCTGTAATCCCAGGATTTTGGGAGACTGAGGCAGGCGGATCACTTGAGACCAGGAGTTGAGACCAGCCTGGGCAACATGGTGAAACCCTGTCTCTACTAAAAGTACAAAAAGTATTCAGTCATGGTGGTGTGCTCCTGTAATCTCAGCTACTTGGGAGGCTGAGGTACGAGAATCCCTTAAATCTGGCATGTGGAGGTGAGCCAAGATCACACCACTACACTCCAGCTTGGGCAACAGAGTGAGACTCTGTCTCAAAAAACGAACATGCCAGGCATGATGCCCCAAGCTAGTTGACCTCAGTAATCCTCAAGAGTGTGCATCACGCCCTCCAAATGTTCCCCCCATCCATGATCACACACTGGAAATTCTGATTGACAGTACTGCCCAACCTGGGGCACTAATTCTTGACTTGAAAAATTGCTTAGTAGAATGCTAGCCAAGACTTCCCCATGTAAATTGACTGCCACAGTTAACTGACAGTAATCTTAGAATCAAACATTTAGTGTTTCTTCATTTATGAAATGTGCTCATATACTTGCTATGGAAGCAAAACAAAATGAAAAATATGAAACTTTTGAGTAATTTAAGATCGTATTTTTGAGAGAAGAATATGAAAAAGTATAATCCACATTAAGATTGCCTCTAAACTTTTTCTAAACTTAACAAAAGACATTTTAGTGAATGAAACTATAAATATCAACTCTCTATTTTACTTGATCTAAACTTTAGTAATCTCATTTCATGTCTCGATTTCTCTATCCTTCTAAAGGAGTTTTTTTTTAGAAATATGTTTAAAGAAGATTCAGGAAAGAAAGATAAGAAAGGGCAGTGGCAAGTACATTAGAGGGTAAGGAAGGGAAAAAAGATGTGTCATTTCTCTTGTTGCTTTGCTCCAAACTTCAAAAGTTCAATAAATGAACATCAAACACTAACTTATTTTAGGGATTAACCAGTTACTGCTCATCGAATCTGATCATTTTGAGCTTATTCTTGAGAAATCTTTGTTTTAGACTCAGAATCTCTGGTATCCACAAGATAGTTCCATGCCACTTGGAATGACTTGCCAAGTGTTTTGAGGGAAGGACCATCTCAAGGCAAACTGTAAACAGCTTAAGTTTGTTTGACAAATTGGATCTCCCGGTCTGCCTGCTTCTCAGTATCATGAACCTTTCTAAAACTCAAGGTTTTACAAACTTTGTTGTCAAGTTCATTTTAAAAAATGAGTTAATTTTTAAGAAATGTGTTAATTCTGAAAAGCAGCACATAGAGGCTTTGAGCATGGACTCTGGAGTATTTACATAAATATTGCCATAGCATATTTTGCAATAAAGCATTGAAAAATCTCAAATTTCTTTCAATCACAGAGTGGTCAAATTAGGATATCTCCTTTACAATCAAATGCTGTATAGCTCTTAAAAATGATAATGTTATATTCTTTGGAAGAGATATTACAAAACAGCTTGTGTATCATGATCACATTTTTGTTACACCCAAAAGATTTTAGCTCTCTTTTCCTTATTTCTATATTTGCTGACTTTAAAAAGTAAGGTTATACTATATTTATTAGAAAAGGACAGTATGCTATTTTTTTTTGAGAAGGAGTTTAGCTCTTGTTGCCCAGGCTAGAGTGCAATGGCGTGATCTCAGCTCACTGCAACCTCCGCTTCCCAGGTTCAAGTGATTCTCCTGCCTCAGCCTCCTGAGTAGCTGGGATTACAGGCGCCCATCACCACACCAGCCTAATTGTTTGTATTTTTAGTAGAGACAGAATTTCACCATGTTGGCCAGGCTAATCTTGAACTCCTGACCTCAGGTGATCCACCTGCCTCTGCCTCCCAAAGTGCTGGGATTACAGGCATGAGCCACTGTGCCCAGCCCTAATTTTCATTTTGTAAAAAACCACAGAGGAACTAAGACGAAAAAAAAGTGCTAAATTAAAATTGTATCCCCAAAATATGTTTGATTGTAAGTAAAAGCTCTGCAAAAGTTTATAAACAAAATAAATAACACATTACCTCGCTAACTACCATATCAAATATAAAATTTGAAAACTATTTTTTTTTTTTTAAAACTAGCAATGAACTTTGCTAGTAATGTCTAGTAAGGTCTAATGTGTCTTGCCCTGACAAGAGGTTATGCAGATAGTAGAATACATGCAGTGTACTGGAAATTGTTCACTATTAAGTGAAAGAAATGAAGTAGTTGAAAGTTATATGCCAATGTCACTTTTTTTAAATATATGTTTTTTGTTTTAAAATAGAGATGAAGTCTCACTTATATTGCCCAGGCAGTCTCGAACTCATGGGCTCAAGCAGTCCCCCTGCCTCAGCCTCCTAGAGTGCTGGGGTAACAGGTGTGAGCCACTGTGCCTGGCCTTTTTTTTCTTTTTATTTAATATTTTTTTTTCTTTTAAAATAGAGATGAGGTCTCACTATATGCCAGTGCCATTTTAAAGTGCTGAATTCCATCTTGCTCAGTGAAAGTGGACTATTGTATGTACAGTGTGATACTTACTGTTTTTATGTGAATTAAATGAAAACTCTAAAAATAGTTTGTAAAGTAAAAAGCCCTTTCATACTGATCCTAATCATTTCCCAAGCCTTTCAAAGGATGACAGAATTATCTGTCAGAAAATAGTTACTTGCTCTCTCTCTCACCCCCATTAGCCAAATCAATATATGAGATATGGAGAATTTGAGGAAATGGGGACATGTAGATGTTCAGTAAACATTAAAGCAATTAATCATTAAATCAGTCTATGTCATTACTAACCAGGAAATACTGTACTGAGTCTCAGTGATGTTTAGCAAATAGTTTTCAGTTAAAATAGATACTAATTTCTAGGTTTAACTAAACCTAAATCTAGAAAAAGATTCATCGATCCTTAAGTTATCCTAATGGGAAGAATAATAGACTGTTAAGCACAGTAAACATATAATTGTGCATTTCTTTTATCTTTAACTGGGAGATGACCCAAAGATTCACTAAGTATTATAGGGAGCTAACCCTATATAATTTTCACTCTTCTCAAGGAGGGTTCATAACTGTGTCATTACATGCTGTTAACCACTGTACTGGAGAGAATATTACAACACTTTCCCAAACATTGATGTTACAGATTATCATTTAATTTGTTTCTAATTTTAGCTCTTGAGTTACAAATCTCCATTTTATTATTACATCTTTTTATCCTATTCAGTCTCTTTTGCTGTTTGTTTTTTTGAAACAGTCTCATTTTGTCACCTCTGCTGGAGTGCAATGGTGTTATCTCAGCTCACTGCAGCCTCAAACTCCCAAGGTCCAAGTGATCCTCCTACCTCAGTCCCCCCACACAGCTGGAACTACAGGCGTGCGCCAACATGCCCGGCTAATTTTTGGTTTTTTTGTAGAAATGGGTTTTGCCACGCTGCCTAGGCTCAAGTGATCTGCCCACCTCAGGCTCCCAAAGTGCTAGGATTACACTTGTGAGCCCCTGCACCTGGCCCTAATCTCTTTTTATATAAGCTAGGGTTTTTTTTTCTTGAGTTTATAGTTCAGGAAAAGGGTGACATGTTGATGATCATGGAGAAGTAAATGGGGAATGACAGAGATGGCTGTTAAAAGTAATATGACTTGATAACCTCATGTTGAGAGTAACAGAGGTGCCAAAGTCACCTCACGTATTGAGACTGGATATGAATAGCAATATCTTCTAGACCTTTAGTTTAAGGTGTTTTGCAAACAAAAATGCCATATGTCAGTCAACACAGGCCAGTTGACTTTGGTGCAGCCTCTGTCCCTCCTATAAAAAGTAGCCCTTACTAGAATTCTTCCCTCGTTACTCTAAATCACCTAGTTCCTCCCCAGTTATTTTATTGTGCCCTCAAATCCCCAAAGCCTTTTGCCTTCGGACTTCACAATGAAATTTAATTATGATACAGTTATTTGTAATTGATTTCCTCTAAAAATGGAACATAAGCATGTCAATAAAAGGTGTATTCTCTAAAGGTTACAAAGAGTATATAGTATGCCACAGTACGTTAGAAAAGGAAAAGGCCATAAAATACTTTCATTTACAAAGTAGGTCATGTTTTCTCTAGTAATTTTGCAACAAAGTTCTTATAAAATATGAATTTAGACCTCTGGGAGAAATGATTTATAATGCTAAGAATAACATGTTCATAGCTATAAGATAACATCTTTTATTATTTATTATTTTTAATATGTATACACAGAACACAGAGACGGTTCAGTCTATTTAACTCAGTACTATTGTATTTTAGTCTTAAAAGGGGGAGTAAGTAGAAATTCTTTTCAGACCTTTTTCTAATGGCATTTAGACAAAAATAATTTAGGAGATTTCATGGTACTAAAACTCAGAGATGCAATTGAGCCAGGTTCATAGCATGTCTCATAGATGGTGGAGCAGTCCTTATTAAGAGTATAAGGAAGAGTATAAGGAGTCTTTAGAGGTTGTCCAGACTCAAGTTCCCAAACCCAACAGATCATCAAACATAGCGCCTTTCTGGGCCCTACTTCTATCCTTTCCAAAAATTTTTTTTAAAGTCTATTTTAAAAGCTAACTAGCTTTGTAACTCTAGACAACTGTCTAGTCCCAGTTTCTTTATCTAAACTAGGTTGATAATAACCCTCTAAAGTAGGGTTTCTAGTGATTGAGGGCAAACACTCTAAAATGCAGTCGTTTTGCACATAAATGTGGAAATGGCATTAAATTCATTCTAATTCATAGCATCTGAGCCAGAAGTTTTTTACTGCAATTGGAATCCATGCTTAGCTGTTGTAATTGCAGTTGAAACACTGTCACTGCATCCTGTCAGAATATAGAACCTAAATTCTTTTTTCTCCCAAGTAGCTGGGACTACAGGCCCCCGCCACCACTCCCGCCTAATTTTTTTATATTTTTAGTAGAGACAGGGTTTCACAGTATTAGCTAGGATGGTCTCGATCTCCTGACCTCATGGTCCGCCTGCCTCGGCCTCCCAGAGTGCTGGGATTACAGGCGTGAGCCACCGCACCCGGCCAGAACCTAAATTCTTACTGCATATTTGTGGATTACCATTTGATTCTTCTGTTAAAATTGTGACTAAATGTGATTGTAATTTTTTTTTTTTTTTTTTGTGATGGAGTCTCCTTCTGTTGTCCAGTGCAGTGGCACGATCTTGGCTCACTGCAACCTCCACCTCCCAGGTTCAAGCGAGTCTCCTGACTCAGCCTCCCAAGTAGCTAGGATTACAGGCATTCACCACCATATCCAACTAATAGTTGTACTTTTAGTAGAAATGATGTTTCACTATGTTGCCCAGGCTGGTCTTGAACTCCTGACCTCAGTTGATCTGCCCGTCTCAGCCTCCCAAAGTGCTGGGATTACAGGCGTGAGCCACCACACTCAGCCTGTAATTATAATTTTTTAAAAATATAACTTAAAAAAAAGGCTTTTACTCTATTGTGGCTCAGAGAACATTAATATATTTGAAGAACGCTCCATGCATGTGTGTTTTCAGAGATTCATATAGCTTTTCCAGCAGGTAATGTTGCTCCTTTACAATTGTTACCGAAAAGTCAGTATTGCTCTGTAAGTTCCCCAAGGCTGACTGCCTGCTCCCTTTGGGTCAACGACATGTCTCTTTTTATTTATTAACATTGCAGTGTATTATAATTAAAAATCTTTAACAGTCAGCGTTTGTTAGAGTACAGCATGCTAGTTGTAGTGATTTAGAAATGTAATTAAAGGGAGGTTATGGGTTTTAGTGGGGTTTTTTCCTCTAACTGTAACCTTTTCTTAGGTACACCGATACTGAAATACTATGAGCCTTCAGAACTTGTGGAGAGACTACAAAGTTTTGATTGTTATGGTCCCTTTAGTTGGGCTCATACATTTGGGGTGGTACAGAATCAAAAGCAGCCCTGTTTTCCAAATACCTAAAAACGACGACATTCCTGAGGAAGATAGTCTGAGACTTTCAAATCTTCAGAAGAGCCAAATCCAAGGGAAGTAGCAGGCTTGCGATCTTTAGGTAAGTTCCATTTCATCTGGTTGGTTAATCATATGGTACATTCCAACAATGGGAAACTCGATCTGTTAGATCTCTGGCAAGGAAAAGCCTAAATTGGCAAGTTACCTGTTGTTTTTATTATGACCCACTGTACTATCCTGCGGTTGTTTCTAGAAAAGTTTGTTGTGCAGAGACATTTGACCCTTGCCTGGCAGTCAATTGAATGCAAAGGGAAAGGGCAGTTTTGCTAGCAGCATCACCAGGATCATGAACATGTACAAAGGAGCCCCTGACTCCTTACCATTACATACCACAAAAGTCTGAATTTGTACAAGATTCTTTTCTTCTATTAGTGTTGTTTTTTTTTTTTATAATACGAAACTAATTGTATTCATGTGTTAACATGAACTATTTTAGCTTGACCATCATTTGTTACTTTTGACAGTCACTGAAATAAAGAGGATGGAGTTATATAATTCAGGTCTGTAGTCCCTTATCCATAATTCCAAAATTCAAAAAGTTCTCAAAACCAAAACATTTTATCCTAACTCCTTTGGCAGCAAAACTTGATCTTAACTGACATGAGACAATTTGCAGTGCAGTTGTCTCCTTTTATCCGTAGTTTGGCTTTCTTCAGTTTCAGTTACCTGCAGTCAACCCTAGTCTGAAAATATTAAATAGAAAATTCCAGAAATAAGCAATTCATAAAGTTTAAATTATGCACCTTTCTGAATAGCATGATGAAATCCTGGGCTATTCTACTTCATCCACCCAGGATGTGAGTCATTCCGTTGTCTGTCTACCTGCTCGTTAGTCACTTAGTAGCACTCTGGGGTAGATCAACTGTGGTGGTATCTCTGCGCTTACATTCAGGTAACCCTTACTTTACTTCACAATGTACCCAAAGCACAAGACTATTGCGCCTAATTTATAAATTGAACTTTATCATAGGTATGTATGTACAAGATGAAAACATAGTATATATAGGGTTTAGTGCTATATGCAGTTTCAGGCATCCACTAGGTGGTCTTGGAATATATGCCTCATAGATAAATGGGGGAGGTTACTGTTTTTAATTCCACTTAATATGAAAATTGAGTTTCACTGCAGAAATTTTATTGGCATTTGTTGCATTTGATTTACTATAATATAGCGTTATACTATATTATGATTATATTGATTATGAATGTTATATACACTATATTGTATTTATAAAATCTAAGAAATTCTGGATTATGAAACTCATCTAGCCCAAGGAGTTTCAGATAAAGAACTGTGACCTTATAATTGTAAAGCGTTTTCTATTGTAATTTACTTTTTAACCTTGACGTAAATAATATGCTGTAAGTTTTGGCATAAGGTGGATGAGTGTAAGGTTCTGCTCTTTATAGAAGAAGAACCTCAGTAAGATTTTCCTTATTTATAAGCCTTGGTCTGAGATTTTGATTTATGATATAATTACTGGTTTCAACAATATTTTAAATCAGTATTTTATTTTTAAATGTTCATAAGCAGAAGTGGAAGAGCATGGCTTAATATATTAGACAATTATTATATATAAAAAGCCACATAGTAACATAGAAGCTTAACAACTTAAAACAGTAACTTTAGGACATAAAATTTGTATTTATAGGAAGAGTTTTAACATATATGAGCAGGGAGTCACAGAATTTATTAGATGCTGGATTTTTATGTATATAGTCTTCCAGACTGTAGTAAGACCATTATATTATGTATGTATATTGTAATTATGACAAGAAGTAAAGAACAAAAAGATGGTCATAACAGTTTGCAGGCCAGGTATGGCCAAACTTTGGAGGAAGAATATTAAGTAGTTTCTTGTCGTGCAAAAAGAAATACTCTTGGGGGAAAAATAGAGCTGAGAAAAGAATCTCCTCCAAAATATTAGGTGAATGTAGTAAGAGGTTTTAGATGCCAATGAAGCAATGGTTAAAAGTTTTAGAGGGGCCGGGCCCGGTGGCTCACGCCTGTAATCCCAGCACTTTGGGAGGCCGAGACGGGCAGATCACGAGGTCAGGAGATCGAGACCATCCTGGCTAACACGGTGAAACCCCGTCTCTACTAAAAAATACAAAAAACTAGCCGGGCGAGGTGGAGGGCGCCTGTAGTCCCAGCTACTCGGGAGGCGGAGCTTGCAGTGAGCCGAGATCCGGCCACTGCACTCCAGCCTGGGCGACAGAGCGAGACTCCCTCTCAAAAAAAAAAAAAAAGTTTTAGAGGCTAACATTTCCTGTCAAGCAAGCAGAAGCAGATATTTAAACAGGCATTTAGTAAGCAAAAGTTAGAGCCAGATTTAGAGTAAGTTAAACACCAATTCCAAATAGTTGAAGTACATCAAAAAATGCATTGTATTTGTCTCTTATTTTCTATTCTTAGTTTCATTACGGAAAATTACATACGTGCCACAAAGTAGAGAGAGGATGGTGTATTGAGCCCTCAAGTATCCATCAGCTGGCTTTAATAGTTAGCGGCATTTTGCCACAACTAGCTTTGATAGTTGATAGCATTTTGCCAGTCTTCTTTTATCCATCTTTTCCTCTGTTTTTTGAACTGCTAGAATATTTTAAATCAAATCTTAAGCTCGACTATGTAGTCCTTTAGTACGTGTCTTTAACAGTAAGACTAAACACACATACACAAACACATTTGCATTATCACCCAGAAAAACTTAACAGTGACTCTTTACCTACAGTTTGATACCCAAGGCCATGTTTATATTTCTGAATTTGTCTTAAAAAATCGTTACAGGTGGTTTGTTGGAATCAGGATCCAAACAAGGTCTACATATTGCATTTGATAGACAATGTCTCTTTTCAATTCCCCTCCTAAATCTGCCTTTAAAAAAAATTCCCACATTCTCAATTTGGCTGATTGCTTCCTCATCTTGTCTTTTAACAATTTTCCTCTCTCCCCTATTTCCTGTAATCTTGTACTTATATTAAGAGACTACTTTCATTTGTTTTTTTAATTTATTTTTTGAACAAGAGTACTTCATAGATGGTACTGTGGAATAGATCCTAGGTAATCATGTTGTTTCACATATAATGTCTGATCCACTTTTGATGGTGGTGGTGTTAGTTTTTGTTTTGTTTTGTTTTGTTTTTGTTTTTGTTTTTTTTTAGAGAGAGAAGGGCCTTGATTTGTCACCCAGGCTACAGTGCAGTAGCATATCATAGCTCACTGCAGCCTCAAACTCTTGGGCACAGGCCTTGATTTGTCACCCAGGCTACAGTATAGTAGCGTATCATAGCTCACTGCAGCCTCAAACTCTTGGGCACAGGCCATCCTCCAACCTTAGCATCCCAAGTAGCTGTGACTACAGGCATCCACCACCATACCTGGCTAAGTTCTAAAATTTTTTTAGAACCAGGGTCTTGCTGTGTTGCCCAGGCTGGTCTCAAATTTCCGGCCTCAAGCAACCCTCCTGCCTTGGCCTCCCAAAGTGATAGGATTACAGGCAAGAGCCACTATGTCTAGCCAGTGTTGCTAACACTAACAGGCAAGTTAGCAGTGTTTCTTTCCATTGTAAAGTTCCCCCCTTTTTTCTTTTTTTTTTTTTAAAGATGCAGTAAGGCGATGTCAGCTCACTGCAACCTCTGCCTCCTGGGTTGAAGTGATTCTCCTGCCTCAATCTCCGGAGTAGCTAGGATTACAGGCACCTGCCACCACACCTGGCTAGATTTTTGTATTTGTTTAGTAGAGACAGGGTTTCACCATGTTGGCCAGATGATCTTTTACTTAATAAATTATCAGCGACTATTCATTATCATTGCTGTAACCTAGAAATTGGCAAACTTTTTTCTATAAAAGACCAGATAGTAAATATTTTAGGCTTTGAAGATCACATAGTGTCTGTACCAACCCTTCCGCTTTCTGTTGTAGTGTAAAAGCACTCATACACAGTACACAAATTAATGAGCATGGCTGCTTTCCAATAAAACTTCGTTTATGAAAACAGGCAGCAGGCTGGATGTGGTCCCTAGGCTTAATTTACCAACCACTGTATGTGGTCTAATACACTATTTCATTAGGGGCTGCCAAATGATGCTGCTCAAATTCTAACATTCCTTCTCCATTTATTAGCTGGAACAACTTTCCATTGTCAACCATTCAGTTACCCCAAAATGCATTTATACAAGGAAAGCAAGATAAATGTTTTATCTCTGTAATTCCCTTTATTGCTTTTTATACTAATGAGTGCTCAAACCGCTTAAGGTTTTTGTTTTTGGTGTTAGTATGAACCTGCGGGTTTGCATATATTTCAGTTATCTTAATCTATTGCAGTCGTCATTTTTTTTTTAATGCTAAAGTTGTCCCATTTTGGATCCTCTCCATGTTGACTCCTGTTGTTTTTCCTTTGTCCTTGTGATATGACCCAGGTAGTCTTTAATATATGCTTACTTTTTGGCAGAAAAGGACCCCAGCTTTCCTTGTGTATTTCTTACCTCACCTATAATCAGTCTTTTTGCCAAAGAACTCCATTTGCTTTTAGGAAAAACTTTTACCTGTTTATATTTTCTTTAAATCATATTTTATAGTGCACCTCTTACTTTAGAAGACAGTCATGCAAGTTTTACTGTTATTTTAATTAAGTTATCCATCACTGCAACAACAACAACAAAGACCCATCTGCTAAGCCTCTGCATCCAGGAATAGTCAGGACCATTCATCTGATGGTAACTCTTGGAATTATGGAGCTCCTTGTTTAGGAAGAAAGAGTTTTAATAGAGCTGAACTGATACTTCCAAACATGTTCTATAAACTAGCTCCAGTGGTTTGGATTTTTTTCTCTTTTTTGTACCTTCTTTTGTTCAAGTCTAGACCTGTGACCACAGGTCAACAAGTTTTGGCATCTTTAAAATGATTTGGGAGTCGTTAACACTTTCAGTGATTTCTTTGTCATTTTAATGAAATACTAGCCAAAAGATGTGTATACTGGTCTCACTACCGTAAGACTGACAGAGGTGCCAACATAGCATTGTTTTTGAAAAGTTACATTCACTATTAAGTATTGAAAATGTTCTAACTAGAAAAACCATTTTCTTAATCATAGTTTTTATTGTGGTGTGTGTGTGTGTGTGTAAGTTTTAACATGCAAATTACCATATAGAAGTCACTATGAGGTTTCATTTAAATGTATTTCTCAGATTTTGCTGAATCTGAAATAACCATTGAAATATTTAAGTACCTTGGCTGTTCCTGGCATAGATAAACAGATTTTTCTTTCCCTCCTCATGCCACACAAAAGTTGACAATAGCTTTATCACCACAGGAAGAAAGCTGACCATTATTGCCCTTACTTTATTTGGGCCCAGTTGCCATGGTTACAGCCCTTTAACTAAATCGGGAGCAGTAACCAAAATAACATTTTGCATAACATTCCCTTGTTCTGCCCACCTCTTTGCGCATCTTCAAATCAGGGTTTGGGTCTGATCACCATACTATGCTGTAACCTACTTTTAGGAAGTACTGTAGGCTAAACAGATTTGTTTCATTTATGCTAAATGCCCTCCTGGACCCTACCATAGTCAGCATATTCTTGGAAATACTAACTAATAATTGTACCTTTAAAACACCAGGCCTCAACAGGTAAGATCTGTGAGCTAACATTTTTATTCTTTTCACACATTATTATTAATGTGTCAAGAATTTATGCCTCAAGGCACACTTTTTTTTAACAAGGACACTACCTTGTTAAGGAAACTAGAATTGTATTTCTATGTGTCCATTTGATATATGATGATAACATTTTATGATATTTAGACTTTGAAATTGAATTGCAACTCAGATCCTGTTTTTGTTGTTGGTGTTATCCAGCATATCCCTTGGTTTTTGCATTTTGGTGGTGTCATTAACCAGTGCTTTGGGGAGGATTAGTAGACTAGGACTTCCAAAACTGAAAGTCATTGATTAATAAAGTAAAATGATAGAAAATTAGCTCTGACATTAGCCAGGTGTTTAAAACATGGTTTGTTTTCTGGTACAATGTGTTGTGCAGATTTATTCAGCTAAATATAGACTATACATTAGTGAGTTTCTGCAGTAGACATGCCAACAGCTATCTTGTTTTTATAATTATTTATAAACAGGACTTGATGTAAATGCACTTCTGTTCAAACCTAAAGTTTCCAAGCAAACCACAATTATAGATAAAAACATAATATTAAATCTTGATGTTGGAGAATAAAAATATTCGGGACCTCTTTTAAGACTCAGAGATTGCTGGGAGCAGTGGCTCATGCCTGTAATCTCAGCACTTTGGGAGGCAGAGGCGGGCAGATCACCTGAGGTCGGGAGTTCAAGACCAATCTCACAAACATGGAGAAACTCTGTCTCTACTAAAAATACAAAATTAGCTGAGCATGGTGGCACATGCCTGTGATCCCTGCCATTGGGGAGGCTGAGGCAGGAGAATTGCTTGAACCCAGGAGGTGGAGGTTGTGGTGAGCCGAGATTGCGCCATTGCACTCCAGCCTGGGCAACAAGAGTGAAACTCCATCTCAAAAAAAAAAAAAAAAAAAGACTCAGAGACCTAATTCTGTGTTTTATATTGTAGCATTTCTCTCCTAGAAGCATGCCATATTCAAATAACTGCTGTAAGCTTTCTAGCCATGTTGTTGTGCCTTACAGAATCACTGAAGTACAAGCACTTTTTCTTGTAGCAGGACTTATTGAAGAATAAAGGAATTTTAAGTCAAAGTTGGTTTACTTTTCTCATTTTCGGGAGGTTTATGCCAGTTAGTAGTTTCTTTTTCTAAAAAGCCAGCAGAGCATTAGAATAAATTATTAAACTGCAGTCTACAAAATGCTTGGGAAGTATTTCTCTAAAATGTTTTATTTTTATTTCTTAGATAAAGAAGCGGCTTTGAATCTGAGCTTCATGTCGAAAGAAGAGATGAAAAATACCAGTTGGATTAGAAAGAACTGGCTTCTTGTAGCTGGGATATCTTTCATAGGTGTCCATGTTGGAACATACTTTTTACAGAGGTCTGCAAAGCAGTCTGTAAAATCTGTTTCAAAGCAAACAAAAGAGTATTGAAGAGTGAAGTAAAATAAATATTTGGAATTACTAATTTGTCGTGAAACCATTATATGCTGATTAGCTTCATAAACATTGAACTCTTTGATTTTATAGCCACAATGCTGCATATTCATACTTTAATTCCTAAAGAATAATTTTTAATGTTAAAACGTGATAATGGAATAAATAGAAAAATGTGGTTTACAAAATAAAAACGATCTTCACTAGTTACCACCTGAAGTAAGATGTCTCGTTTGGAAGCTAAGAAGCCATCATTGTGTAAGAGTGAACCACTGGCATCTGAGAGAGTCAGGACCACACTTTCTGTCTTGAAAAGGATCGTAACATCATGCTATGGCCCTTCAGGTAGGCTGAAGCAGCTGCACAATGGCTTTGGAGGTTACGTGTGCACAACCTCACAGTCCTCAGCCCTGCTCAGTCACCTTTTGGTCACACATCCCATTTTAAAGATCCTGACAACCTCCGTGCAGAATCATATGTCAAGCTTCAGTGATTGTGGCTTATTCACAGCCATTCTTTGCTGCAACCTGATTGAAAATGTTCAGAGATTAGGCTTGACACCCACCACTGTCATTAGATTAAATAAACATCTTTTGAGTCTTTGCATCAGTTATCTCAAGTCCGAGACCTGTGGTTGTCGAATCCCAGTCGACTTTAGTAGTACTCAGATCCTCCTTTGTTTGGTTCGCAGTATATTAACAAGTAAACCTGCCTGTATGCTCACCAGAGAGGAAACAGAGCATGTCAGTGCTTTGATTCTGAGAGCCTTTTTGCTAACAATTCCAGAAAATGCTGAAGGCCACATCATTTTAGGAAAGAGTTTAATTGTACCTTTAAAAGATCAAAGAGTTATAGATTCCACTGTATTACCTGGGATACTCATTGAAATGTCAGAAGTTCAATTAATGAGGCTATTACCTATCAAAAAATCAACTGCCCTCAAGGTGGCACTCTTTTGTACAACTTTATCCGGAGACATTTCTGACACTGGAGAAGGAACTGTGGTGGTCAGTTATGGGGTTTCTCTTGAAAATGCAGTCCTGGACCAGCTGCTTAAACTAGGAAGGCAGCTAGTCAGTGACCATGTAGATCTTGTCCTGTGCCAAAAAGTTATACATCCATCTTTGAAGCAGTTTCTCAATATGCATCGTGTTATTGCCGTAGACAGAATTGGAGTGACTCTGATGGAACCCCTGACTAAAATGACAGGTAAAACTCACTCTTGGTTTTGCCCCTTACAGTTAATAAATCACACTTTTTTGAGCAGAGATATTTTTGGTTTGTGTCACTGTTAACATCTTGAAAAATTGACACAGCATGTGTCAGTATCATTTCTGGCATCAGAGGTTTCTGAAAAAGATCCTGTATTGTTCACATACTAAAAATGCAGTTGATTATAGCCATTTTCATATCATAATCTGACCCCCCAATATTTTACAGGTTATTGAAAAGTCTAACATCCTCATAATCCTAAGGTCTTTCATACTTTGCACAAAATTCTTCAGCCTCAATTCACAAAACTCTTAAATCATGTTATATTTAGAAAATGATTTTGTAACTAGAATGCCCCTTTTTCTTCACTTTATCATAATTGCAACAAACTTCTGTACTTCTGCTTAAGTACTTGTTTCTAATGGGAGGGGGATGTACACGCACCACTGTTTTACCTATACCAAAACTGTTTCCAGCTGACCTTGAGAACCAAGATCATCTTTTACTTTCAACACCTATTACAGGCCTGACCCACAGTAGGTGTTCTAAAGTGTTTGTTGAATTGACTGAAATATAGTTGTTAATATACAGAACTACAGTAGGCAAAAAAATTCACTGTATTTTACAAATGCAGCAAATTAAAAGCAAATATAAGACCTGTTAGAGCCAAAGAAAAATGACAAGCTGAAGAGTTCCTAATTTGAGCTACTTTTCAGTGTTCCTTTAATTGCTTTGACAGTCTCTCAGAAAGATGATCATTTAGTCTGCATTGTTTCCAATTTTTAAGTTATTAGACTTAAACCATTGTTAAAGTTCATTAATAAAAGTCTTAGTATAAATTATCAAAAAGGAACCTTATGTATGCCCAGTGTTGAATACATAGTATCTCTGGGTTACTGTCCTACCTTTGTAAGACTCAAATGACTGTCAAAGTAGAAGTTTCTTAATAATGGAAATAATTCCTTAGAACTCATTGTTGGTATGGTAAGTCAGACTGATATCCTTAAATATCTACTAGCTTTGCATGAATCTGGCAATTTCCAGCTTGTAAATACTGGGTCTTCCAGATTGATTTTTAAAATATGGGACTCTTTAGCCAGGTGTGGTACATGCCTGTAGTCCCAGCTACTTGGGAAGTTGAGGCAGCAGGATTGCTTGAGCCGAGGAGTTCAAGTCCAGCCTGGGCAACAAAGCAGGACCACATCTTAAAAAAAAAAAAAAAAAGGGTCGGGCGGTGGCTCACACCTGTGATCCCAGCACTTTGAGAGGCCAAGGCGGGTGGATCACAAGGTCAGGAGATCGAGACCATCCTGGCCAACATCGTGAAACCCCGTCTCTACTAAAAATACAAAAAAATTAGCTGGGCGTGGTGGCCGCACTTGTAATCCCAGTTACTTGGGAGGCTGAGGCAGGAGAATTGCTTGAACCCAGGAGGTAGAGGTTGCAGTGAGCCGAGATTGCACCACTGCCCTCCAGCCTGGTGACAGAGCAAGACTCCCTATCAAAAAAAAAAGAAAAAACATTTTCCCATAGAAACCATATTGTAACTGGGGGCTGGGTTTCCACACTAGCCCACAATATATACCTAAACATGGCATTAACAGCCATAGTTTTAGTCCTGGGTCTTGGGAGCAAAGACCTTTTGAGAAAAAGAAGAGGCAGAAAACTATACCAGGTACGTGGCACAAGTAAACTTTTAGGTAGATGAAGTATGATTTTGGCCTTACCTATCTCCCCTGGTGTATCTAAGTTAACATTACCTCATTTCAGGCCTTCAAACAAAATTCCTATTTATTAATGATATAGGTTGTGTAATGGGTGATACTGTGGATGGGTGCCACATGTGAAACGTATTGCAGCTTACGGAGGTTTTTTTGGTTTTTCTGTTGTTTTTTTGTTTGTTTGTTTTTTTAAGATGGAGCCTCACTCTGTCGCCCAGGCTGGAGTGGGGTGGCGTAATCTTAGCTCACTGCAACCTCCACCTCCCGGGTTCAAGCAATTCTGTCTCAGCCTCCCTAGTAGCTGGGACTACAGGTGCACACCACCACGCCCGGCTAATTTTTCCTATTTTTAGTAGAGACAGGGTTTCACCATATTGGTCAGGCTGGTCCTGAACTCCTCACCTCAGGTGATCTACCCACCTCGGCCTCCAAAAGTACTGGGATTATAGGCGTGAGCCACCGTGCCCGGCCTGGAGCATTTTTAACATTTGATTTATTTGTGAAGTATGCATTATTATCCCCACTTGCCTCTCATGTGACAGAGACAGAAAGTTAAATGACATGAGTGACAGCATCCAGTGACTCAAGCAGTAGAGCCAGTCTTCTCACTAGAATCTGTTGTTCCCACCATGTGAAAGAAATTACACTATTTAAGATTTTGGCTTTTTTTACTTAGATCACTTTTTAAAAGTATTCGTTATTTTGAAGACTTCAGAAGTAAACAATATTCAAATAAGTGAAATTGTTTAGTGATTATATTCTATAAATTTTTTGAGCTGGAAGTGTTTATAGCATTTTAGACTTGTTTTTTTTTTTTTTTTTTTTAGATGGAGTCTCGCTCTGTTGCCCAGGCTGGAGTGCAGTGGCACGATCTCGGCTCACTGCTCACTGCAACCTCCGTCCCTGGAGTTCAAGCGATTCTCCTGCCTCAACCTCCCGAGCAGCTGGGATTACAAGCACCTGCCACCACGCCTGGCTACTTTTTGTATTTTTAGCCAGGTTTCACCATGTTGTCCAGGCTGGTCTCGAACTCCTGACCTCAGGCGATGCCCGCCTCAGCCTCCTAAAGTGCTGGGATTACAGGCATGTAATTACACCCGGCCAAGATTTTAGACTTTCAAACTAAACCCCATTAGTTTGAAAGAAACCATCTTTTATAGGTGAGTCTGAAAGAAAAGGAAACTAGCTCAAAGTGGTGAATGGTTCAGAATTATAGCTTTAGACTTTAAATTAGTATTGTGTCTTGTAGGAGTTTGGTGTAGGTTTCTTTTCTTAAATAACTTCCATTACATTTGGAGATTTGGAAAATTCAAGTCACCCTAACTTCTTTATTCGTATTTTTACTTGTGGCTTATAAAACTTTACTATTTTACATGTGCGGGTAGGAGGACAAAATACTTAATATATCAAATAATAACAGTGAAATAAGCATGTCACTTTATTTTGGCATAATTCAGTTAGCTATTTTATAAATCGTTGCTAGACAAAAAACTAGTTCTTACATATTCACTATGTAGAGCCCCGAAGGAATTCAACTACACAAGCATTTGAATAGCTGCATTTATTTTAAATTGAAAATAATAATTCCTTTAAAAAATAGCCTCTCACCTCACATCACCCTTAATCCAAATTAGTGAAGTTCTTAATTTGGGGTCTCTAATCCCTGAGTGGGCTTTGAGGGTTTCTGAACTCCCTGAAAATGTATGCAAAATTGTATGCCCCCTTTTCTGGGAAGAGAGTACAAAATGACTTCTAACAGATTTTCAAAGAACTCTGTAAACCAAAATAACTTCTGCTTTACTTTATTTGTATATCATTTTAGTAGCAGAATATAACTTAGCAATTTAGGGAGATTCATCTTATTTATCCTATATTTCATATTTTAAATTATATGCTTATGGGGCTTTTATGTTGGCTAGGAATAAATATACTTTTAAATGGTTGTTTGCTCCACCTTTGCTTATACATCTTGTATTTTCTAATCTTTAAAAAATAGGAACACAGCCTATTGGATCCCTAGGCTCAATATCTCCTAATAGTTATGGAAGTGTGAAAGATGTGTGCACTGCAAAATTTGGCTCCAAACATTTTTTTCATCTTATCCCTAATGAAGCAACAATCTGCAGCTTGCTTCTGTGCAACAGAAATGACACTGCCTGGGATGAGCTGAAGGTAGGTAATGAATTTTGAATTCTATATGCAGGGGCTGAGGGAGGAATTAGTCACTCAACAGTTATTATGAATTTTTTTTTCGTAGCTTCCCTAGGTAGTATAGAAAGCAAAAATTAAAATGACTGATGCAGAGTCACAAGTAAGCTAATTTAAATGCCTGTGGCATTATAATAATTTTGGCATGTGTTGCCATTTATTATTTCTACTATTGACAAGAAACCTAAAAGGCCGTTGACATGTGAACTTTTCTAAGAAATTAACTTGAATTGTGTAGTCTTTGATGCTAATGTGTATGAATAATTCACTTGGAAAATGAGTTCAGCAGTCAATACCCATCATCCACTGCTTAGCAGAGTTTCCTGTTCTCTGCCAGCAATAATACATTCAACTTTTATACAAGGGAAATGATCATCTGTGGGATTGGTCACAAGTTTTAAAGATTCATGTATGCTCAAGGATATATCCTTAGTAAATGTTAAAGGTCTGTGTGGTTTTTTTTTATTTATTATTGCTGGGATGTAACTGTATTATTTCCAAAACAATTCAAAATAAATTTATTATTTAGACTGAAATAATTTTTTTTAGTGGATGTGCCAGCAAACCTTGTTGACCCAGATATTTTGAGGCCATATATTTGTCAGTCTCAATTTGAAGAGCTAAGTGTATACGAAAGAAAATACTAATCTGGCTCCATGAAACAAACTTCTGACTAAAGTATCTTCCTTTAATCTCTAAACCTTATTATTCAGAATGTTTTAATCACATGACAACCTTGGCACAGCACAAGTTTTGTTCTTTTGCAATTAAAATCATACTCTTTGTATTCACTGTGATGCTTTGAGAGCATGACTTTTTGTGTGTGTATATGATGTGAATGTCTGATTCTGATGATTTGGGGTTTTTCTTAGCTCACGTGTCAGACGGCACTGCATGTCCTGCAGTTAACACTCAAGGAACCGTGGGCTTTGTTGGGAGGTGGCTGTACTGAAACTCATCTGGCTGCATATATCAGACACAAGGTACATAAGATAATCCTCTTCGGATTACCTGAATTCTCAGCAACTTTTGTTTTATGAGATAATAATCCAAAATCATAATATCCTGTAGCCTTTTTGTTTGTTAGTTTTAACTTTTATTTTAGGTTAAGGGGTGCATGTATAGGTTTGTTATATAGGTAAAATTGTAGCCTTTAACACTGAATTTTTCAGTAGTCTAAATAAAATACATAATCCAAAACACTTCAGGGAAATAACAAGGTAAATATAAGGTAATATCTTTATTACAATGGTTTATTATAAAAATAATATTTTAGCAAATGATCACGTTCTTTGAGTATTGTCTACATGTACTGCATGTTGAAGCTAGCATCCTGTTATTGGGAGTTCTCTTAGAGATCTCAACTGCTGCAATACAGTAATAATTGATGTTCACAAACAAAAGGGCCAAGTTTCTACAGAATACTTAAGTATCTTCTAGAGCGTCAAGAAAACAGTTAGTTTCATTTATTTAAGCAGTTCACATATTAGATTCTAATTTTAAGATTGGTATTTATGTATGTTATTTATTAATTCTACTAAATAGAATTTTTTGATTAGTCTGGGAAACTCCATTTCCTGACAGCTCTCAGATAAGTTTAGTGCATTGTAGTTCTGATTATGTCATAAGTACTGGCCTACTTTATTTGAAAATGGATACAAAAAGGTATAGGTGTTTTCCAGATATTAGCAGTCGATTCATTGGGTAAACATGCCCTGTCCCTCCCCAAGTAACTTAGAATCTCTTTGAAGATAAAGCACTTTCATGAAAAGTTATCAGAATATACATTATGGAAAACAAAATTCGTGCCAATCTATTGGTGCTGAACGGACAATAATGTGTTCTGAAATGGAATTGAGTAAACTAGAGAAAGTTTTTTGCAGGAAGAAGGTGTCTTGAGTCGGAAAGTAGTCACTGTTTTTAAGCAGTTAAGATATGGATTTTTTAAACCATCATTCAGTTGTTAGTTTGCTAATACAGACATGTTGCTTAACAACAAGGATATATTCTGCGAAATGCATCATTAGGCAATATTGTTGTGCAAACAGTACAGAGTGTACTTACAGAAACCTACATGGTAGAGCCTACTACACTCCTAAGCTATGTGGTTTAGCCTATTGCTCCTAGGCTACAAACCCTTACGGCAGGTTACTGTACTGAATACTGTAGGTAATTGTAGCACAATGGTATTTGTGTATCTAAACATATCAAAACATAGAAAAGGTTAGTAAAAATATGGCCTTCTAATCTTATGGGACCACTGTTGTATATGCAGTCTGTCATTGACTGAAGCGTTGGTATGTGGTACATGGCTAAATATTAATTTTTCTTTTTATCTTGGAATTTCTAGGATAAACTTGTTTAAATAGTGAAACCAGAAGACAGTTTATGGCCTTACTACCTTTTCATTAATTTAAAGAGAAGAATATTCCTTTTTAAAACATTGATGTGAAAATTTACATCATGATTTCCAAATAAAAATATGTGCATTCTCATTTTAAACAAATCTCAAACATTTTGCAGAGATAAATAAGTACATCATTTGAGACATCAGTCTTCAGGAACTTCCTCCTGTGTGCAGAGAAACCTGTAATACATGCATTATGCCTTGTTCTTCATGTATTAAAGAGGCACTACCCCGCCTCATTCAGAATAAGCTGATGATGGGGTCATCCTGAGTCACCCATTCTGGTAACATGACTGGCAGTATATACATTTTTACTATAACCAACCTAGTTAAGGGTTTGCAGCCTGGCCGACTGACCCATACAAGCCCATTAGCATTGTACCAAACCCCAAATTAAATGAAAGTAAGTAGTAACTTTAGGAATAAGATTTTGATTCAGTATCTTATTTTTCTTAAACAGTTTATATTAATTGCTTTATATGTGTTCTCAATGTTTTTATTACTCTTTAGACTCACAACGACCCCAAAAGCATTCTCAAAGATGATGAATGTACTCAAACAGAACTTCAACTAATTGCTGAAGCATTTTGCAGTGCCCTAGAATCTGTTGTTGGCTCTTTAGAACATGATGGAGGTGAAATTCTCACTGACATGAAGTATGGACACCTTTGGTCAGTTCAGGCAGATTCTCCCTGTGTTGCTAACTGGCCAGATTTGCTTTCACATTGTGGCTGTGGATTATACAATAGCCAGGAAGAACTCAGCTGGTCTTTCTTAAGAAGCACACGTCATCCTTTTGTGCCACAAACCTGCCTTCCACTTGAAGCTGTGGGCTCAGCCAGCAACCTGACCTTGGACTGTTTGACTGCAAAGCTTAGTGGCCTACAGGTGGCTGTAGAGACAGCCAGTTTGATTTTGGATCTCTCATATGTTATTGAAGATAAAAACTAAGAGAATAGCATGTTTGTATTACGAAAGAAACAAATAAACTAGTCTGGTGGCAATTAAGAAAAATTGTGAGTGTATTTGTTCTCTCCCAAAGACCTGTTCTACATATTTGGACAAATGACTCATAAAATTATAGATACACTTATTTAGGAAAAAAGGTGATTCATGAATAGAAATGCCATGAAATAATAAAAATATGAAGCATTATTTATTTAAAAATATTATAGTTATCTTAGGGATTCTATAGTGACTGCTGTACATTGTTCTAAATTTTTATTGTTATTTTGGCATCATTTTGAGAGCAAACAAATAAAAAGACTCCTAATCCATGCTCTAGTTTGGATATACATGTTTTAGATATTTTCTAGTTAGTAGTAATTACATATGCTTAAAGTAAACTAGATCTCACAGTGTCACAAAACTTTCAGCATATATTGCTCAATCAAAAGAAGTATTCAAACTGCACATTGAGTAAAATTTCACTTTTCTCCGTGCCCTTTATCTCAGGCTATATTCTTCAGTGGTTAGATAATTGAGTAGAACCTGGTTTGCTGCAATTTGTAGTTTATATCTCAACTCCACATTTTTGTTATTCGGGGGAAATGTTTGCTTTTGGGGGAAAAAAAGATTTATATAGTAACCAAGGCTAAAGTAACGTTGTAATGTCTTCATTTTTAAAGTGGGAGGAAGAACTGGTTTGTTTTACACTGGGGTTTCTCAACTTTGGATTATTGATGTTCTGGACCCCATAATTCTTTGTTGTGCAGAGGCTGCCCTGTGCATTACAGCTTATTTAGCAGCATCCCTGGCTTCTACACACTAGATGCCAGTAGCACACTCCTGTTGTGACAACCAAAAACGTCTCCAGACATTGCCAAATGTTCCCTGGAGAGCAAAATTGTTGGTTGAGAACTATAGACTGATAGAAAAAGGAAGGAAAATGAGGAGTATTCTACCAGGACTTCAGAAAGCAGCATGAAGGAAGGGGACGTTATTTCTCTAGTCAATAGTATGAAAAAGAAACTACAAAAGCTCCCATGTTCAAAATAGAGACACTATGTTTCCCCAAGGGATGGAACTTGAATTTTATGCAAATATAAGATGTATTGATAAATTGAAGCAGAAATATAGAAGGCAGCCACATGAATAAGCATGGAGCTATAACAAATGTTATATGAAACTTTAGGAAAACATTTTGGAAATTTTGGGGAAACGAACCAACCTAATAGTCAATGATCAGATCTATAGCCATGATAAAGAGAAATAGAATTGTTCAACCATTTCCTCCAATATTCTTGTAATCAAAAAGGATGTTTCCTCTGAGCCAAAGGAAAAAGCTAGCAATACAAACAGCAATGCCATCCATATATATTAAATATCAGCCCCACCTGAAGTCTCATAAAATATTTATCAAAGGTTTTACTTCTTTTATTATTAGAATCAAATAGAAGGGCAGAGTGATAGGCAGCTTCTAAGGTGGCCCCCAGTGATCCTCACCTCCTGGTTTCAGACCTTGCATAATTTCCTCCCCTTGAGTGTAGGCTAGACTTCGTGACTCCTTTATGTCTCTCATTTCCCAACTTTGTGGACAGAATGTTACAGTGATGGTCATGGTTATGCCTTATGCATAATTTTATGCTGTGAGTAGAAGGTAGATCAATTTTCTCTAGTTTCATGGGTCTACAGATGGAAAGCAACTGTATTCCAGGAACCGTACTTAAAGAACTATGCCCTGAGGAAACCTGGGGTGATTCCAATTATGAGATCACCCTGACTTGATTCCAATTATGAGATTCTGAACTTTGAGCTGATGTAATGCAAAAGTGAAACTTTTGAGGATCTGAGGAGTAGGGGGGATGTATTTTATATGTGGTAGGCAGCCTCTAAGATGGTTCCCAATAATCTCATTTCCTGTCAGTTCACTCTCTGGGTGTAGGTGGAACCTAGTGACTAACTTCTAATGAATAGAATACAGCAGAAGGGACAGGATGTCACTTCTGATATTTGGTGGTAAAAAGATGAATGTATCTCTTGATGCCTTCTCTCTCAATGAAAGCCAGCTGTCATGTTGGGAACTGTCCCTTGGAGAGGCCCACATAGCAAGGGTTGAGGGAGGCTTCTAGCCAACTCCTCAAAAGGAACTGAAAACCACAAGAGTGAATTTGGAAGCAGGTTCTCCCCAATGGAACCTTGAGATGAGTATAGCCCTGCCACACGAGAGACCCTGAAGCAAAAATACCAGCTAAGCTATTTCCAGGTTGGTTCCTGACCCACAAAATCTGTGAGATAATAAATGTTGTTTTAAGTCAAATTTGGGGTGTACTTTCTTATACAGCAATAGCTATCTAATAAAGGCAGGAGGAAAGCTTATTTGTAATAAATTACTTACTGAAAACTTGGTCACATAAATGGAAAAAAGCATTCTTGATGCCATGCCTTTACATTTTTATTATCATCCCAACCTAAAAGAAGGGTTCTTCATCACATGTGTTTACAATGGTCACTGAAGAAGGTGTGTCACATAGGAATTGGGAATTGTCCTGGTTCTCCTTGGCCTTATCCTGCATTTTTTTCAAGTTCCTCCAAGAAGGGGTGACACAGTGAACCTCTCCAATTGATCTTATAGATTAGGGGTTTCCACTTTCCATGATAGCCATTTTTTAAATTCTATCATTTTTAGCTTTACCATAAAATTTGATTACATTCCTTGGTGAAACATTAATGCTCTTATTTTGAATACATCACAAATTAGTTAAAATATATTTATAAATGCCTCTGTGTTTCCTAAAGTTGTAATAATCCTTAGCAGAAAACACCGAAAATACAAAAAAAAAGAAAAAAAAAAACCTTCCTCTATAATTCAAGAAAATTAGCATTCAAACTTAGATGATAAAACGTGAAATGAAAATTGTTGATGAAAATAATTTCAGAGGAGTTCCTTTTGGCAGAAATAAATGATAAGTAAAAATAGCAACTAAGGTAAGCCTGAGGCAGTGTTTTGTGACTTGAAGTAAGATTGAGGTCTGAATATTGCATTATGAAGTACCTCAGGAGAGAGAATGGGAAACCCTGATAGCTGTGGAAAAGGAAAGGGAGAGTATGCTGAAGAGAATGAAGTCAGTGACAGTTGCTCAATACTTTCGTGGGACTCTCAGGACATGTAGCATTAAACATTATTGAACCATAGGAGTCCAACAGAATTGTCATCTCATTAATCAAAAGACGTTAGGATTTTAGCAGCAAGGAAAAAAGTGGAGAGCTAAAGCAAATTAAAGGAAATTTTTAATCAAATACTTATTTGGTCTTATAGCTATCCTACTCTTTAATTCCTCCATTTATTTGTACAATATTAGAGAGTCTTTACATGTTAGACATTGTAAATCAACTGTTAGACTGAAGCACTTTATATAAGTGAAGTATTTTACACAAGATATTTAAACTATATCACATTAATATCTTTTATCATAGGTATCCTTGAACTCATTTAGTTTGTATTATCAAAGCTACTTAGGCATTTACATGGTAGACGAGGGATTTTAAGTACCCATAAATCAGCCATTGTATTCCGTATTTTCATATTGTTGTTCATATTGTTGAGCAGTTCTTTGGATAACTTTAAAATAAAATAATGTTGTTTACAGTCACATACATTATGCAGGTTATTTTAAATTATCATATACAAAAATCAATGCAGGCCTTGACAAAACATATGATTAGTTAGGTTATTTCTTCCTGATAATCTTTGGGGAATAGTCAAAGAGACTAAACATCTCCTACAAGGCCCCATTTCAGCTGTCTAAATAAAGCTATCTCTTAATCTGAAGCAAAAGTCAATTTTGAATATCTGATATCTTTACAATTTTTTTCATGTAGCTAAGTGCTTCCATTTAGTAACTATGGTATCCCATAATGGAAATTTTTGCCAATCATCTACAGATTTTGAATTTAGATGCACCTAAACCCAATGTTAGCCTACATTTGGATTATAAGTAGATTTATATGCTGCTTTAATACTCATGAAAGGGAATGCAATCCCTGAAAACTATTCCTAAATGTAAATGAAGCCTTTTGTTGGAGAGACGATTAGACTTGGCACACTAAAAGTCATGGAATACTATATTACCTGTAATAAAGTGTGAATTTAGAGGGAAATAAAACAGCTTGACAATCTCCTATTAAAAATTCTCTGAGAAAATACTTATAATAAACATCTTCTTTTAGCTACCTTGACTTTGTTTCAAGTATTGTGGTTTCATTTTGGGAAGTATTAGTTGAGCTCTTTCTGTTTGCCAGATAGGTTAGTCAAGTGTATTTGGTGGTAAGAAGAGAAAAAACAACACAGAAATTTGTTCACAGTCTCTAGACTCAAGGAGTTGATCATCTAGCCAGGGAGAATTTTTTTTTTTTTTTTTTGAGATGAAGTTTTGCTCTTATTGCCCAGGCTGGAGTGCAATGGCACGATCTCAGCTCACTGCAACCTCTGCCTCCTGGGTTCAAGCCATTCTCCTGCCTCAGCCTCCTGAGTAGCTGGGATTACAGGCATGCGCCACCATGCCCAGCTACTTCTGTATTTTTAGTAGAGACGGAGTTTCTCCATGTTGGTCAGGCTGATCTCGAACTCCTGACCTCAGGTGATCTGCCTGCGTTGGCCTCCCAAAGTTCTGGGATTACAGGTGTGAGCCACCACGCCTGGCCAAGATTTTTTTTTTTTTTTAATTATTAATTTTATAAGTTAAACATGTCATTAAAAAAACTGGGAAAATATGAATCAGACACACACACACACACTAAAGTCAAGTGTATTCCTACTGTCTCCAGAGATAATAATCACTGTTTACATTTTCTATGTATCTTTTCAGTTTGTTTTCTGCAAGGATTTTTCCAAAAAGATGATCATACAGTATGTTCTGTTTTATAATCTATTCCTTTTACTGAATTTGTCATGAACATCATACACATATATAATTCTAAGCATTCTGTTATTACATCATTTTTCTTTTAACTTTTATGGGTACCTAGTAGGTGTATATATTTATGGAGTATATAAGATATTTTGATGCAGGCATACAATGTGTAATAATCACATTGGGGTAAATGGAGTATATTACATCATTTTTAATGCCTGAAGGCATTTTAATTAAAAAGATTATGCCATAATTTAGTTAATAAATTGGTATTAGTAAACCTTTGGGTTGTTTTCAAAATTTTTGTGTTAATATAAGCAATGACGCAGTGAACATATTGTATATATTGTTTTCCCATATCCCTGATTATTTCTTCAGGATAAATAAATATAATTCAGATTTCTGAGTCCCGAGTGTACTGGAAATGGAAAGACTACATATTATCTACCCCCAGTGATTTTTTAAAATATTAATTTTAAAAGGAGAGTCCATTTTCAGTTACTAAATTGGCAGAGATAATAACTATTGTTGGCAAAAGTTTAGGAAAAGGAGCACTTTCACACTGTGGTTGGGATGTATTGATGTGACTTCTGGAAGACGATTGTATAATAGATTGCCTTCCATTTCTAGTACACTAGTCAAATGCTTCTGAAATGCCTTCCACATTTTCTATCAGTAAGTTTGTCTTTCTCATGTGCATTTTTATTTTTGTATTTATTTTCTCATAGGCATCATTAAAGATGTATACATATTCGGGTAATCTTTAGAGCAAATGCATAGCCTCTCTTCATGGGCTGAATGTTCAGCCACACATCCCGCAGCTAGACATGATGCCTTCTTTTTTTTTTTTTTTTTTTTTTTTTTTTTTTTTTTTTTTTTTTT